>NC_057812.1:254360955-254660955 GCF_018294505.1 Triticum aestivum
GTAGTAGTTGGCAGATATGATTTCATCATATCATTCGGTAGGATATCCCTGGCTGTTAGGCTGGATGGTAATACGAGGCAAAGTTTTACCCTAGTTCGGATCGGATCCTTGCAGTTGAAGAAAGAGCCTACTCCTGCTACTGTATATTAGTGATAGGGTGTGTACGAAGTACATGTGAATACCAGACATTGTGTGTGTGTGTATACATACTATCGACGAACTAGCCCCCAAGCTTGTATAACATACTAAGGGCCTAGGGCTACAAATCATATCTTCGGCTTATCACTAGTGGGGATAGAGTCATCCGCGACTCTGGTAGCTTCGTGTTGTACGCCGAGTCCTCCACATGGGTCTTCGTATAACACGTCTCGGTCCAACCTATATGTGGCGCAGGATGGAACCGACCCATGAGTCTTCATGTTGACCCACCACAACTAGAAATGATGTGCCCACCACACCACACACGCAATCGGCCACTAAGAAAATAAGCATATACAATAGTACAACGGTATCTAGCTCATGATACGTCTCCATATTTTGTTGACGACACTTACGGTCATTGTATTTGAAGCGAAAACACGATATGGTCACTGGACTTCAAAATAAGCTCATCACGGTCACCACATACATTTTGTCGTGCTAACCAACATGTGGTTGGATGGTTAGAGGACAGTGGTTTCTTGAGCCCACCAAGGTTAAAGTCCCGGTCCTCGCATTTATCTTGTGTTAATTTCAGTATTTTCCGGCTATGTTCGTTCAGTGGGAGGAGACGTTCCACTCGACTACAAGGCACCTATGGTGACTTCGTAAAATCTCAAGATCATATATGTTGGCCCACTCTCTCGAAGGTGCTCATAGGGGTAGGGTTCGCGTGTGTGCGCTTATAGCGGTGAGTGCTTGCGCGTACATATGAGCCCTTGTGTCTGTACCGTGTTAAACAAATACATATCATGATTGTACGGTCACTGGCTCACTCGTACAACTCCGTATTTTGTTGATGACACAATCAATTGACTAGTCAAACATTCCATGCGGCGCAACTAGTGTTGCACCATCGGGGCGCGTAACTGTGGGGCCCACCTGTCATCCCGTATATGAAAGAAAGAAATGGTAGTTTGGGTCTGTACCGTGTTAATAAAATAGGAGTACATTTTAGGGTGATCATACGGTCATTGGCTCACCATACGGCTCCGTAATTTGTTGATAACATGATAAATTGACCAGTCAAACAGTCAGCATTCAGTAGCGCACATTACCATAGGGCCCACCCGTCAGCGCGTATATGAAGGACAGAAATGGTAATAAATTTGTGGTTGGTGGGTATTCGAAGTCGTGAGACCTCTGGTTGGCAGTCACCGGCGGTTGGGGGGCGTTCATTGGGCGGCGGGGTGGGGATCCACGGAGAAAAAGCTTAGGGGGGGCTAGAGGGATGTCCGGTGTGGCGGCGGACCGGCGGTGGGAGTGGTTTCGGGGAGGGCGGGCCGGCCGCGGGCGGCGGGGGCTGGCGGTTCGGCTGGTGGTGGCTGGCGGCTCAGGGGGGTGGAGTTTGATGATAAACTGGAGGCCCTTGATTTCGTATCCAACGGCTGGAAAATCTAATGACCAGAGATGAAAACGTCAATCGACTGACGTGTAGCCTCACCCCGCATGTACACATGCACGCACGCATGAGACGCACGCATGTAGGCATGCAACACTAACACGTACACACGCACGCATGTTGGCGTGCAACACTGACACGTACACATGCACTCACGAACACATGCACGTACGCACCCATGCATGCAACACTGAAACGTACCCTTGCACGCACACAACACTCTCACGCCTACATGCACACAGCACACGACGCAAGACACACGCTCAACCTATACGTGCATGCACCCTTTGTTAAGGACATGGATTGTTACGGGTATTAATCAATCTTATCTGTGATAAGTAGAACATTGATGTTTGCAGCGGTCTTTATGAATCACAACGTATCGAACGGGCTATCAACATAGTAGGCTTATCTACATGAAAAAGATGACGTCACACTCAATGAACAATCATCGGTTTATGAAATGCCCGCTTCTGACCGCCCTGGACCACCAAAGGTTCCTCTGCTGTGTGCTGCCTGCGTTGGGTCACTAACATGCAGGCCATGCACCCAAAGAGCCCACACATCAGTGGAAGAACGGCGCTGTGTCCTAGGTCAGAGTCGAGGGCGCCACTCGCGGCACGCCCGGCTGAACACGCCTCCGTGCCGCATTCAAACGACTCCATGAAACCCGCCCGTGTGGAAGCTGAGAAACCCACTCTGGACACACGTCCGTTCATGACCGGGCCGGCATTAAACGCAACGCCGACCGAGCTCCTCCCATCCGCCGTCTATTTAATCTCCTATTTAAACGAGGCCAAACGCCGGCCAAGAATCGCACACCGCCGCCGCTCCCCTATCTCCTCCACCATTTTGTCCACTCTTACAATGGCTTATGAAGAGTAGTTATTCCGCATCCAAGCCTGCTGGGTAGCCCACCGGATACAAGCTATGCAGCTCGCTCATCCACCTCCCTCCCCTCGCCCGATGGAGCCAGTTGCCGCCCCAAGCCGGCGCGCGGTTCAGCAACTCGCCGCTCCAGGCCAGCTCGACGAGGAGCAGCGCACGGGCGTCGTTGCTGCCGTCCACGCCGTCACCTCGTACCGCGTCTCCCGTTTCTGTGGCCGAGACTCCCATGCCGGCGGCCGCGCCATGCAAGCAACGACAAAAGCTGGGTGCACGGAGAGCGATGAGTCGGTGGCTAGCGCCACCGCGTCCTCCGCCATCATCGAGGAGAAGTAAAACACGGGAGGCCGCCGCCGCTTGGGTCCCATGAAGGCCACCGCGGAGGCGACGCCGGCGTACACAGCAGGTGTCTTGACGGATCCTTTTGTTGCGAGGACCTTCGTCGACCCCGCATGGGCTCTATGGAAGAGGGGAATGTTAGGATGAACTCGAGCCGGTGCCGTCCATGGTGAAGTAGTGGCCGGTGATGAACTCGAACCGGTGCCGGCCACCATCATCTTTGGGACCAACCAATGATATCAATTGGGTAGTGGGGAAGCGAGCCATCCTTCGCGCTGAAGCATATACCTCTGGGGCTCCCGGCAGTCCGGTGATCGTGCTGCCGGACATGAGGAACACAAATCGACCGGCGGGCGACCATTTAGGCCAGGTATTATATACCTGTGCTGTCCAGAACTAGCACCACGTAGTTCATTTGAATGTAATGAAATCCGTCATGTTTGTATGAAAATCCGGTATTTTATATGATTTCCGTCGTTGTTTATATGAAATATCAGTTTGTCTACATGTTTGCGTGAATTTCGTCCGGTTGGTTGAGTTTCTGTCATAATGTGTGCGGCTACGGTTGGATGGCGTAATTTGCGGGTCGCCGAATGGTCTGCGGGCGGCTCGGGCAGCGTTGTGGGACAAAAAAACACAGCTCGTGCGAGCTCGTCTCCAACGTGCGTGCTGGAGGATGCATGAGCACCCGTGCCATTCCTCGTTCATCGGTGGCAAAGGCACCGGTGGACAAAAGGGTCGCCAATATTTTGGCTACCCCGGGCAAGATCCGAACAGCCCCTCCCAACAGATTCAAATCCCTCGTTCGCCGTGGAATTTTTCCATGTGTTGTTTTCATGGACTAGCAAGATGCACGTGCATTGCACGGAACATCAAGATGCATTTTTTACAAAATCCTGCATGCATGCAAGGGATAATTAATGTCCTCCTTTGCTAGTACCATGAGGCAAACACCATTAATATTGCATCGATTAGTGTTAGTGGCCTTGTATATCTGCAAATTGTAATTTTGATAGTGGCCCCTTGTATATAAAAATGGAGGGAGAAAGATGAGAGATAAGGTGAGGAGGAGTGGGGCGTGCTGGTGACTGGTGGTCGGACTGGGCGGAGGCATGGGGATGGACGGCGCATTATGTCTAGGTTTGTATCTCTCTCGCACACACCCACGTAGGTGGGGGACGTGCACGAAGAGAAGAGGTGCACGCACGGCGCACGTACTCCCGTCTCTTTCCCAACCACACCCGCGCGGGTACACGGTGGAGCTCATTTCTGTACGAAAAAGGCAGCCCACGTGGTAATTTGGCACGTGTACTGGTTGTCCACTTGGTGGAGGGAGGATCGTCTACCACGGGTGAACAAACAAATTGCGACTTGACGCGTTATGTTAAATTAAAAAAAGAGGCAAACCATGTGGGGCCTACCTTAGAGGCAAGGCTCTATACACTGGAGTACTTTTGAGATGTCCCGTCAACTCGCAGAATGAGGAGAATCTTGCTTAGTACGCCGTCTACCCCACCCACGGGTGCGGTGGCTCGCAAGACGAGGTGAAGCTTGCTTACGAGTAGTAGTAGTAGTACTACTACTACTGTACTCCTTTACGCCCGCTCCCTTGCCCACGCGCGCGGTGGCTCGCAGCATGAGGAGAAAATTTTACTACTCCCTCCATTTACTCCTCGTCCCTACTACGTACTTTGGTTAGTACTCCCTCCATTTACTTATACAAGGCCACTATAAAAATACATTTTGCATCTATACAAGGCCACAAATAGTAATCGAGACAAAATTTACTACTCCCTCCTTTCTAGTTTATGGCTCAATTTCAAAATCTCTCCAACCAAGGTAGACGGTGAGTGGTCGAATTAATTTCGTAGTTTGCACAAGTAATTAGTACGCTCGTTTTTCTCAAGAATTTATGTTTACCGAGGCATTAATTAGAACGAATGCATGAATGACCACTAAATTTCCATGAACTTGTACATGCATTGGTTAGTTTCCTCTTGACACTGCTTGCGTCTGGTGATCTAACGCACCTCGAAATCCAACATGTAATGGTACTACTACTAGTATAGTAGAATTGAGTCTTATCAAACGGAAAAACGAATGTTTTTTAGACGAGCCCTATAAACCCTAGTGGGTACGTACTCCGTAAAAACAGATTTTTCCAAAACTAAGTCGCTCCCTTTCATGAATTTTGTAGTATACTCCTCCGTCGACGCTCCCTTTCATGAATTCTGTACTTCCCGTCGCTGACATGTGGGACATATAGCAACCGGGTCGACATGTCAAGCACCAAATAATAGTGCAGAACAGCAGGGGGACGCACCCCACTCGTACCGGCCCAGTAGTAGTAATGAGCAATGAGACGTCAAATCACAATACCGCACCTTCCCAGATGGACGAAGCAACCATTATTTCACACTTCGGTTCGCCATCATCTCAAACCACGTAGTATTGCTTCTGCCTCAAGAGGGACATGCACATCGCCTTGGTACATCATGACACGTGGGACCGCATGACAGGCCATGCTCCCCCGCCGATCGCTCGGTAAAATCACCTCATTTTTACTATACTTCCTCTGTATCAGTTTACTACATGGCACGCACGTCGTTCTAGGTTGAGAATTTAACTGGCTATATATGTGATGAACAGTACTCTAGCCTTTTAAAAAATGTATACTTTTGTACAGTAGTACTATCGATGGATTGCGCCATGGAGCAAAAATTGAAATTAAAAAAAGGTGGTACATATAGAGAGCGCTCGTGTCAGGACCCCGATTCTAAGTCACATCGATCTAACCGGTAAGACCTCATATCACTTTGCGGCCTCACGCATGGTATTCCCACGGGTGTTGCCTTACCATGGCCCGGGATCGTTTGTGCCTTTTGGCTCCCGTATATGATAGTGTCGCTAGCATCCATATGATAGAGAACCCGGGCCGACATGGCTAGTCGTGAACCCAAAGCGGCACTAACCTATGGGGACAGGCATACATGAATCACATCGAGCATGTCGGTCAGCAGCGTGTGAATCGGGGCTGTAGCATTGGGCTAACAGGACTCCGGGAACACAAAAATCCATAAGGAACAACTACTGGAATAAATTCTACGAGATCCTTATGGGGAGGTGGCCAACTTCTTCAAGCAAGATACTACAATAATAGGTCTTCTGATTTGGTGTGTTGGCCACAACATCCACTCCACCAGTTACCGCGAGATCAATATTATAGCTCTTGGGAAACATTCCAACCATCACATCTGCCTGAGATTCAGATCTAGTTGGTGTCAGGACATTCCAGACTCATCAAGTCCAGAAAGAAAAATGAAAGTTTGCAACACAAATCGACGAGATGACGTTGCGAGATTCTCGGGGAGTGAACTACGATAGCAAGCTCCAAAATATGAGCTGGTTCTGCTACATACATGTGAACATGTTGCCCAAGACAAGAATGACCACATAGTAGTCTTATAATAAAACACTATCGAGTTCAGGTTAGGATGCATCATCAAGGATTTCGAAGTCTTTACGCGCGCTAGACTTCTTTTCCTTGAACAAGTCAATCAGTGGCTTGGGGTGCTAGGGAACATATGGAATGAAGGTTGCAAGTCTCCAAACCACAGGATACTTCGCACATATGCATGAATGACTTGGGATGATTCCAGAGGAAGCAAAAACAAGCTTTCTTGAATTCACGGCGGCAACTTGCACCAAATGTACATGAATTCGAGGAAGTCACTTCTTCCATCCAAGCATAAGCTTCATGAACGGAACACGAAGGCATTGCTTAAAAAGTTTTCAACACTAGGTTGATGTTCAACATGCATCATGTGGGAGACAAAATGCTGCTGATGGGATCAATAGCAATTCATCGAAATTTTCCATATCACTGGAATTCCACCATTATGTGAACAATGTGATAGTATTGGTCAGACCAAAGGATGTAATGGTGTATGCTCGAGGAACAACCACGAGTAAGACAACATTATGAATATCGTTGGTTCTGAGTTGATTTAACGACAGCCCACACTCAAATTAGAGGATTGTAAGACAATAGCATCAACAATTGATCACGTGGATCAATCGATGAAGATATCATCTTTCTTCAAAACACACACACACACACAAAGGTATCCCTTAGCATGCACTAAGTCAGACAAGCTTTTATCTTCCAACTCTCCAAGTTGTTGTTTAGCTTAACCAACTAGCTCAGGGGTATCCAACACAGATTCTTGGAGAAGGGGTGGTTTATAATAAACCAACTTGATCACGAGCTCAACATAGCGGTCAGGTGACAACCTGGATATACTTCCGAGAAGACTTTCGGAAGATCACGAACCACCGATATGTTACTAAGCTCGAAAACAATCTTGCTTTTCAGAGCAAGATGATATGATCAAATGAGCAAGGGATTGAAACAACCAATAACTCTTGGTTGAAGAGTGCACCAGAAATAAGGACAGAGTAGCACAATCAATCCTAGAATGATGATTCAATAATCAACACACTAAGAATGAGGTTATTGTCCATTTAACTACCAAGCAACAGAGTTGCTAGGAGTATAGATTTCACACATCACGATTCACTTGTCGGCGTTCCGGTTACAATAACACGGAACCAAGGAATGAATAATGATGGTGAGAAGTATCACTATATACAGAGTTCATAAGAGGTGGTGCAATTCTCATGACGATCCTGACATAAGGAGGCAACACTTGAAGGTAGAACAAAACAAAAGCTGGATTGGCATTTTGATCTGCGGAATACAACTGCTTTGACCCAATCCTAGAGATGGATGCGGTACTGGAGTTTGTTTCTCCTAGTCATTCCGGAATAGAATGGCTTGACAGACCACAAGAATAATAGGCATCGATGAGCACAAATGCACGACATACTCTTGACTATCAACTGATACACGAGGGTCGGAATCCAACCGAAGAGGGACAACTCAAAGGAACATAGCACTTTTTGAGTTGTGGATGCATAGATTAGTATGTTGAACAAAGGTCAACACATTTCTTCCAGATAATCCATGCAGAAAGGTAGGACTGGCAGATTCACAATGCAAAATGGAGAACTCCTCAAGAGCACTCTTGTTGTGATCTTTTGGTTCAAAGAACTTCTGCCATAAGCAGTTCATGGTATTTGGAAGAAGGAAATACCACGGACCTCGAGGACTATCACAAGGTTACTAATAACCTAAAGGAACGAGCAAACACTATCAACATGAAATAATTAGGGTGAATCTCGGGTTCAAAACCCAGGAATAGAATGCCTACTAACTAAATGGCATCATGGGATGCTTTCGAGAATGACGGCCAGAATCATCATACCGGGAACACAAAACATGGCTAGTTTACTAGGTGACTCCCTAAAACGCCTAGGGTCATAAAAATAGCCCCAACATATATACCGAGGCAATAGAGTACCTCAACGCACCGGATAGTGTGCTTATTCTGACCAAAAAGTACATCGGGAACGGAAAGAAAGAATTTGCAAATGCATCAGACTATTTAGTAACCTGGGATGACTCGGACAGCATAACGGCTATAAATGCTCAAAAAGATTTGAGACATCCTGCAAAATAGTGGCATGACCACTCAAAAGCACAATATCAAGGTTCTGAGACCAACTATGAACACACGGAAGTAGTAGAAACTGAACTGGGGCTTAAATCCATCAATACTATAAGTCTCTATCATAGTAACTCGCCATCCTGATAGATAGATGAGAAGGCCTAGTTCTTAAATCCTGTAGAAAGGAAGAGGATGACTTAGATCAGAAGGGCATAAGGTAAAGGAGTAAAAAGAGCCTTACGTTCCCTTCCACAATCAATTCCCTTATATAACTAAAGCATTTCTAGACTCGACTTCGACCAGTTTGGCTTGGTAATCCTACAGGCAGTCAGGCTCTGATACCAAAGCTGTCAGGACCCCGATTCCAAGTCACATCGATCTAGCTGGTAACACCTCATATCACTTTGCCGCCTCACGCATAGTATTCCCACGGGTGTCGCCTTACCATGGCCCGGGACCATTTGCGCCTTTTGGCTCACGTATATGATAGTGTCGCTAGCATCCATATGACAGAGAACCCGGGCCGACATGACTAGTCGTGAACCCAAAGTGGCACTAACTTATGAGGACAGGCATACATGAATCAACATCGAGCATGTCGGTCAGCAGCGTGCGAATCCGGGATGTAGCACTGGACTAACAGGACTCTGGTGAACCGGGCTGTAGCAGGCTAGGCAGGACTCCGGATGTCACCGCATGACATTTCCCCGAAGGGACAGACATATGAATGAAGTGAATCACATGTCGGCCAATCAAGTGTTCCGGGGCAGTAGTGCTGGGCTAGCAGGACTCCGGTGAACCGGGCTGTAACGGACTACTATGGCTCATGGAAGCACAAGACTACATTTCCCCATAAGAGAGGCTACCAAGTATAAACAACTATGTTGTCAGATCCCACACATACCAAGCATTTCAATCATACACACAATATGCTCGATATGTGTAAATACAACATGCCATCACAACAAAACTCTACGACTCAAAGTATTTATTCAATAAGCTTCGAGGAGCGAGATATTACAAACATGGGTCTCATGACCCAACAATCATAGCATACAAATCAAAGCACATGCGGAAGCTTAACATGTTTGGGTACAGACATCTACAAATGAAAAAGGCCGAGAAGCCTGTCTATCTACAAGACCATGCCGAGGGCACAAGATCGTAGCTGCGGTATCAAGGTAAACGTCGAAGTCCACACGGAACTACTAGCGAGACTGACGTCTCTCTGCAAAACATAAAATAGGTAAACATGAGTACAAATGTACCCAGCAAGACTTACATCAGAACTAACTACATATGCATCAGTATCAACAAAGGGGGTGGTGGAGTTTAACTGTAGCAAGCCAGCTTTGACTCGGTGGCTATCTTAAACTACGACTGCAAGTAACTCTTTTGAGGTGGCGCACACGAGTCCACATATTCACCATATCAATACACCACTATGGATTTGCTCCCGTCTCCCTACGAGAACGCCATCAATAGCACTCACGCTTATCTTGCGCATTTTAGAGTATCCACTTTCACTTGTCTATGAACTATATAGGCAACCAAGTAGTCCTTTACCGCGGACGCGGCTATTCGAATAGACGATGTTAACCCTGCAGGGGTGTACTTCTTCATACACGCTCTCACCACTTACCGTCGTTTACATGACATGTACTCGGCAACCTTCAAGCGGAAGCCCAACGAGGGTGTCGGCCACGGCCTACCTAAACACTCAAGTCTCTAGTCCAGGTTTATCGCCTATCCAGGTTCCATCCGCAGGGAGTCCGGCCGAGGTTTCCACATACGGCCCCGAACGATATGTACAGGGTTCTGAGACACCAAACGGGCGCCCGGCATACTCGGCCATGGTGTATCTACCGCATCATAGCCCACCCCTAGGGTCAGCGCTACGCACGGCCGCCAACACATATCCTATAAACACCAGAAACTAGTTGCAACTCCTGGACAGAGGACTAGGGTGGTTAAGAAGCCGAGAGGGTCAATTAAGGATCCCTATGCATGGTAGTAGCTGGTTCTTAAATCACACATACAGATCTCCTTGCTTAAGGACTGTTCCAATGAAACAACCCACCATGTACTCCTACATGGCCTCTCACCGATACCTTTACCAAATCATGTTCAACACACTTAGCTCACGCAGTAGGACATGTTCACAACTTTCTAATTCATCCTCGATGAATCAGACCTGACACAACTCTAAGTGATAGCAAGCATGACAAACAAGCATGAATGAGTAGGCACATCAGGGCTCAAACAACTCCTACTCATGCTAGTGGGTTTCATCTATTTACTGTGGCAATGACAGGTCATCCAGAGGAATGGGGTTCAACTACCGCAGCATGTAACAGTTGAATCGTTGTTGTCCTAATGCAGTAAAGAGAGCAAGAGCGGGAGAGTGGGATTGTATCGGAATGAACAAGGGGGTTTTGCTTGCCTGGCACTTCTGAAGATAATATAGTTCTTCATCGGTGTCATTGATCACGTCGTCGGAAACATCGTTGACTGAGAGGGGATGGTTACCGGCAAACAGGGAAGGACACAATCAATGCAATGCAACAATATGATGCATGAATGTGACATGGCAATATGCTGTTGATTGGACTAATGCAACTAGCAACAAGTTAAATGGAGTTGGTTTGAACACTAGGTTCAAATTCAAACTCCACATGTGCTTTCTTAAATGCCATTTAATTGAATTATCCTAAACAGAGGATATAAGTTGCTCAAACATGCATGAAAGTGCCATAAACAGATTCTTTGGATTTTTCTGATCATTTTTCATATATAAATCTTTCCATTTTTTGAGTTATAGATAATTTTCTATGAATTTTAGAAGTTTTGGATATTTTTCTGAAATAAATAAATCATTTCTGATTTATTTAAAATCCAGAAAACAGATTACTGCGTCAACATGATGTCTGGTTGATGTCAGCAGGTCAACAGGTCGCTCCAGGTCAAACCTGACCCGCGGGGCCCAGTGGTCCGTGACTCAGGGCTGGCTAGAGTCACAAACAGGTGGGACCGGTCAACGGCCATGTCAGCAGGGTCAATGCTGACGCGTGGGGCCACTATGCTTAACTAAAACTAAACAGGAACTAAACTTTGATTAATTAAGGGTGCGGGGCCCAACTGTCTGTGTCAATGTGGTTAATTAACTAGGTGATTAAACCCTAATTAAGCAGCCATGTCATCATCACCGGATCTACGCCGGCGATGACCAAACCAACGGGGAGAGCTCGTCGGACTCGCGTTAGGGATGGCAGTTCGTCGCGCTGCTGGCACGAGGGAGGGCCTCTCGCTCGTCCGCATCCATAGGACCGGACAGGAGGCCGCGGGGTGGCCGAAAACGATGCCGGCGACAAGGTTTAGTGGCGGCGGAGCTCAGGCTCGAGCGGGTATGGGGTTTCAGCGCGAGCTAGAGAAAACGGTGCGGCGCGTTCGCTTCCCGGGGACGTGGTGAGCATGTTGGTGGTGCTGGGGCGAGCGGGAGAGCTCAAGATCATGGAGCTCGTTGGCCATGGCGGCGGCCGGAGCTCGGAGCTCGCTGCCGAGGATGCTACGGCACGGGAACGAGCAAAACGAAGGAGGGGAAATGGAGTGGAGCTCACAACGAGGTCGTCGGTGGTCTCATTAGGCTCGGGGAGGGGCTGGTGATGACGGGAGGTCGACGGTGATCTCGGCGACCGAGAGGTTGAAGACGGTAAAGTGACGATGGAGCAGGGCTTCCGGCGAGGCATGAGTCGGCGGAGGGGACGTGGACGGTGTTGCGGTTCCTCCGGATGCTTCAGCGAGGCAAGTGGTGGATGGTGGCCGCGGTGACAGCGAGCGGCGGCGACGAGCTCCGCTTGGTGGGAGAGAGAGGGAGCCAGAGGAGGGGATGAGCATTCGGGAGGAGAGAAAGAGGAGTCCAGGGTGTCCAGGCATCGCGCTGGCGTCGTCTAGGCGCGATGAGGGGGAGCCAGGCAGGTTGGGAGGGAGGAGGTGGCCGGGGCGCGTGCGCGCGTGCGTCGGGCACGCGCTCGTCCTCCTGGCAGAGGAGGAAGACGACAGGGGAGGAGGCGGCGGTGGGCTGGGCCGCATAGCAACAGGCCGGTCAGCTGGACAGGTAAGCGCCATGTAAGACTCTCGGTTTTTATATCTGTTTTCTATTTTTGCAGTTTGTTTTAATTTGGTTTTCAAAACCAGACTATTTTATATACTTCTAGAAATTCATATGTGGTCTGTTAGGATATATTTAGAGCCACTCATAGGTTTCTAGAATTATTGGACTTTTAATTCTTTTATAGAAGAATTAAATCCAACTCAAATATTTATTGAGTTAAATCCAAATGTCCAAAATAATTCCTCAAAAATGTTCCATATTTTTGGTTTGGATCAAAACCCTTTCCAAAATTATCAAAACATCATTGAAGAACATTTTGGAAACATTGGATGCATTTTCCAGGGTTATTTGCCCTTCTTTTAATTAAATTTTTGAGGCTTTCAAATTTCCTCAGTTCAACTTTCAGAATTTAGACATGATGCAAGGATGCAATGCCACTAATTACAAGCATTATTCTAGGGTTGTGACAGCTTGTCGCCAAATTATGCATATAGTACTATTAAAAAGCTAGTACGTGCTTAATTGGGGTGCTAAATTCTATTAAAGAAATACTAGTACTATGTACATACTGAAGAGTTAAAGTAACGAGAAGAAACATAACATAGTTCTGCTGGGGGCTCAGCACAACACACCCCTCAAATTAAACTAAGCACACCTAAAATTAAACTATGCAACTAATCCGGTACACACTACATTAGAAGTTTAGAACCACCATGAGCAACGACACTGCCACCTTACTCGGAGTCCTCGTCCGCATCCTCGACTTCGTCCTTGTCCCTCTCCCTCTTGGCCGATACTTCTTTGCTTGAACCGCACACTTGGCTGTTGCTCTTCATCCAACCCTTGTAGATATAGAAACAAAGGTAGCCATCCATTGCAGCATAGTGGATGTGGTCTATATCTAGTACATTCCGCTGCCATACATGATGATGAAACGTGTAATGAGGTTTCTCCAGTTTACGGTACGAAGGATGAACCATGGCTCCTGCCAGGGTCAGCATTGAAGGTCGAGAGGACGACACCAGGCTTGCCTTCTAGAGATCGAAGGGCTGGCCTACAACGAGACCTATCCGATGCAGGACATCCCTGTCGTTCTTAAAGCCCACAGTAACGAATTTCACTCTTTTGTCCTTGAGGAAGTTCTTAAAATCCTGGCACTCAACGTCGACATGGCATATGTGGTAGACCAAGCAAACGTTATGTACGCAAACCTGGATCACGGCGGGCTTCTTCGTCTCTTCGTCCTTTAGATCCTTCTCTCGTCCCAGGACTGTGGTGTACTCAACATCTAGACCAGCGACCCACTCATCATCTGAGTTTTCGAACATGCATCTGAAGCGAGAAAGGCATCCTTTCACCGTCGCGGAAGAACGGGTGTAGATGACGTCGAACACATCACCGGTGATGGTTCTAACCTTGTACTCACTGCCGATCGTGGAGATTTTGGACGCCATGGATTTGGGAGGAGGATTAGGATTAGTGGAACTGCCGTAATGTGAATGGACGGGACGACTAGGAGTGAACCGCCGTAGTATTGAAGGACGTGCGGGGACGAGTAGGAGCGAACTGCCAGCGTGCGAACGACAGGGTAGTGGCTTTCCATTCTCCCATGATACGAGCTTCCGAGATCCCTTCGATCTGAGATTGAATGGTTGCATGGCGTGATTCTAGACCTATGTGTGAATATCCTATCCTGCAGTGTTATTCTGCAAATTTTCAGCAACTTAGCATGCGACCGTTTGATCTCAGATCCAAGGGCTGCCAGCAGCCCGTATCATGGTCGTGCCTACCACGACCATCGCGTCGCTCGCACGGTCGCGCCCTTGGAGATTTAACATGGTGAATTAGGCTATCTGATGTTGGCATGTCATACATAGTCATCACTTAGTCACTCATACTACAACAAGGTTGGCTATAAGTGTATTTTTTTACTCCTCTCTATCTCTTTCTTCGTACTCCCTCCGTCCCATAATATAAGAACGTTTTTGACACTAGTGTAGTGCCAAAAACATTCTTATATTATGGGACACAAGGAGTACTAGTATTTATTGCATTTGCCAAGGAGTAACCTCTTCCAATGAAATGGTGTTGCTAAGTTTGCTTCATTTGATTAGCTATAGACTCAAAATTTTCTTTTCACCTAGGTACACGCGCTTAGCACCGTTTCTTCCTTGGGTCACCAAACTAGTCTCTCTCTTCTTGATTAACTTGCCACAATAGACTTTATGCCCATGTGGCAAGCTTAAGCACCTGTAGGAGCAAGTAAAAGTAAGTAAAATAGTGCGCTTTACATGGCATTTTTGCATATGTGGAGGAAAGAGAGGCAAGGAAAAAGTGGAGAAGTGGGCTCTCATGCAAGAGCCAGCCTATACTACATGGTGGAGCATTGGGAGAGGCACCTGTATGGAGGTGGTCAGGAATCAGGAGACTCGCGCCGGTCGTAGCGCCGCAGTTAAAATGATAATGGCAAGTCAAATCACAGGGCCCCTGTAAGTGCATCTAGTGCCCCTTAGTGATTTTGGTGTATTGAAGACCAATAGGTTAAGGCACTAATGCGTTTGTGAGTGTACACAGGTCTATAAGTCTATGAGGAGTTTCATATTTACAGAGAAAGTCGACCCCTAAAAATGAAGTTCTTCGACTGAAGACTTTGGATCTCTGAAGACTTTGAAAGTAAAGACATTGGTGTGACCTTGAAGACTTGGTATTCATTCGAGGAACATGAAGTGTGAAGACTTTTGTTTTCGTAGTTTCATTTTCTCTTTCTTGAGTCATAGGAAACACCGTACTGTTAAAGGGGTTCGAGGAAATACTAAGGAAAAATTTCCATGTGATGCTCAACTCAAAATCCTACACCTACCAATCCCTTCGAGTGAAGCCATTGGAAATCTCATACAGTCCAGACATATTCTTCAATGACAGAGACGAAGTTCTTCTGGTCTCTGAGGAATTTGTTCTGACTGAGGAGTTAGGAATTCGCCAGTGCGGATTTTCTACACAGTGAGGAACATGATAGCCCTGAGGATTTTGCTACTCAAAATTCTGACCGTTGCTGTGCTATGCGCCAGCTGTCCCAAAATATCTATCCACCTAACGGTCATATCATTGAAGGGCATTTATGTCTTATCATGTTGGGCTGCTCCCTAGGCTATAAATAGCCGCCCCCTACAACCACTAGCTGGTTGGCTGCTCCGAGAGAAACTGACACTTGTCATTTGAGAGCAACCCATCCTCTGAGGACTTTGAGCGAAAATCATCAAGTGAGGAAAAACCCAAAACCCAAACACCTACAAACCCCAAGTGATTGAGCATCACTGAAGAGATTGATCCTGCGTGGATCCGACGCTTGTTACCTTTGAAGACTATGCTTCTTCCAGATGGTTAGGCGTCATGGTCTAGAGCATCCAAGAGGAATTGTGGATCGCCGAGTGACCAAGTTTGTGAAGGTTCGGAAGTCACCTGAAGACTTACCACGAGTGATTGGGCAAGGTCTGTGTGACCTTAGCTCAAGGAGAATACGGTGAGGACTTGGTATCCTGAGCTGCGTGCTCAGGACTGGGTGTCCGGGACTGTGTGTCCTCGAGTTTAAATACTCAGCCGCTCCAACCAGACTACAACTGAGACAGCAGTTGGAACTGGTCTACCAAATCATTGTCTTCACCAAGCTTACTGGTTCTATTTCCTCAACTCTTTCATTTCCTCATAACTGTGTTCTGTGCTTGTTCATATCTGTGTTTGAAGACTTTGACTGAAGACTTTCTCAATTTCCTGAGTTCAATTTCTTCAGTCTATTTGTCTTCACATGTGTTATCCTGTGCTTACGCTTCCTGTACTCTGTGCCTGTCTTCATTTCAGCATGATGACTATGCTTGTATTCTGTTATGTTTACTGTTGAGTACTCATTCCGCTGCTAGTAGTTCTTCGCTAAGGAATTTCCTCACCGGCAAATTCCTCAGTGAAGAATTTCATAAAAATCGCCTATTCACCCCCCTCTAGTTGATATAACGCACTTTCAATTGGTATCAGAGCAAGGTACTCCCTTGTTCTGTGTGATTTTGGTTTAACCGCCTGGAGTTATGTCGACCGCAGGTATGATCAAGGTCTCTGCTGGGTGTCCTACCTTCGATGGGACGGACTTCCCCTACTGGAAGAATAATATGCGAATGCATCTTGAGGCAATTGATAACGATCTCTGGTATGTTGTGGAAAATGGTGTTCCCTCAGTCACACCTTCTCTTAATGCTGCTGATGTGAAGAGATTCAAGCAACTCGACTGTCAAGTGAAGAATATCATATGTGGCCATCTGAGCAAAGGACAGTATGGTAGAGTGAGTGCTTTGGAGACAGTGAAGCTTATCTGGGACAGGTTGTCCAAAGTGAATGAAGGAGTCTCAACAAAGCGTGACTCTCGAGTTGATGTTCTTCGCAATCTCTTCAATCGCTTCAAAAGACTCGACAATGAAAATGTTCAACAAACTTTCGATCGCCTCACTGACATCTCAAATGAGCTTCAAGCACTTGGTGCCACTGACATCACCGACCATGAGGTGGTGAAGAAATTGCTGAGATCGCTTGATTCCTCATTTGATACTCTGTCATTGATGATACAAGAACGTGCTGATTACAAGTCACTTGATCCCGCTGATATTCTCGAGAGGCTAAATACTCATGAGTTCCAACTTGCTAAAAAAGAGATCTCTATGGTTCAAGCTATGGCAGATCACGTGCACTGAAGGCCAAGGCAGTATCTGAGTCCGAAGATGAAGACTCTGGTAGCAGCCTTGGTGATCCTGAAGAACTAAGCCATGATCTGGCTCTGCTCGTGAAGAAGTTCCAAAAGTTCTCAAGACGTGGTTGACTTGGAAGACCCTCAAGGAGCAATGATTCCTCATCCAGTGACTACAAGAGGAGGCTCTGTCACAAATGCAAAAAACCTGGACATTACACTCAAGATTGTCCTCAGTGGGAAAAGGAATCAAAGAAGAAGAAATACAAGGATTGTAGTTCTGATGATGCAAAGAAAAAGAAGAAATCCACAAAATCTTCATCATCAAAATCCTCAAAGCCTTCATATCACAAGAAGTGCAGCTCCAAGAAAGCTAGGGCATTCATTGGCAAGGAAATGGACTCTGAGGCTGAATCTAAAGAAAATGAGGAAGAGGAGTCATTTGAGGAGTCCGAATCCGGAGTGGCGAGCCTAGCTCTCGCTACTGCATTTGTCAGCAAGTCTATCTTCAACACTTAAGAAAAAGACCTCACCAACAAGGCTGATAAAGGGGATGATGACTACGCTCCCACCTATTGCTTCATGGAAAAGGGTGCCAAGGTACTCAAATATACCTCATCTGAATCAAGTGAGAATGAATCTGATGAAAACCTTAAGCCCAACTATTCTAAACTTGCAAAGATTGCTGTAAAACAACAAAGGGCTTCAGAAAAGGTTCAAAACATGCTAGACAAAAGTGATGATATGTTGGGTGAAGAAATGGATCACACTAAAGCCTTGACTGAAAATCTTCAGAGATTTCAGACTAGGTTTGACAATCTTCAAAGTCATCATAACACTCTCTTATCCGATCATGAGAAACTTTCTTATGAATTTCTTCAAAGAAAGTAAGATCTCGAGAAGCTAAGAGTGAGTTATGAAGATCTTCAGAAGGAGCGATTAATTACTTGCTCAACAAATCAGCGTTTCTCAGGAAGAATTTGTTCCTCCATGTTTGAAATGCATTGAACGTGAATCTGCTAATTCTTCACCTGAATGTTCAAATGCTACTAATGTTTCAAATTCTTCACATGCCTCTACTATCACTAATTCCTCATGTGAGGACATTGCTACTATCACTGACGATGCAGGGATGAAGGAATTGTACATGTCAGGCATGTACAAAAGACTCAAAGGGCATCAGAATCTTTGTGATGTGCTTAAAAAGCAGATCCTCAACAGGAACCCTAGGAAAGAGGGTATTGCTTTTGAGAGGAAACTCAATGCTGATGGTACATATTGGAAGCCTAAGAAGTACCCCAAAACTACATGGGTTGCTGCAAAGGGACCTCCAGTTGATCCATCTAACCTATCTAGATATGCATGTGAATCTCCTCATCCTGATGATGAGTCATTTGACTCCAACTACAAACTGTTCAAAAATCAGAATGGTGAAGTATTTGCTAGATATGTTGGCACTAACTGCAGGAACGGTCCCCCCTATGAAGAAAATCTGGGTTCCCAAAAGATGCCTTGAAAATCTTCAGGTGAATGTCATCATGACACCACCTGTGAAGAATAGGAACCCCAGATCAAATTCTTCATATGGACCAAATTCTTCATATGGATCAAAGTCCTCATATGAACATCATCGTGGTTACCCGTCTGTTTCGCAGGGAAGATCTAAGGATTATGAATATGTGCATTATTCTTCAAATTATTATGTCCATAAGTCCTCGAAGAATTTCTCTGCTTACTCTTATGCTTATTCTAACCCCTCTTATGTGAAACGAAATGGACTGGCTTCTATGCCATCCTTCTCGTATGGAGCTCGCAGAATGATAAACTCTTTGCCACCCCTTCAGATGTGGGTGGTGAAGAAAAAGAACTAATCTCTTCTGCACGGTCAGGTCTCCAGACATACGTAATCGTGTGAAGAATTTGCTGGAGACCTGAGCATGCCTGATAGGACGCAGGCTAATCATGAAGAAATGAACTTTCATATCTCACGTCCTCATATGGCTTTATCTGTTCTTTTGCTTGATGAAATTGATCTGATGAATTGATGTCATATTCTTCACTGATGAAGTATATGAGTTTGTAAGCTGCACTAATTCATCTGCAGGACCATCAACCCAAAGCCACTGAGTGGGTCCTCGATAGTGGATGTACAAACCACATGACTGGTGACAAGAATCTATTGATGGATGCTCCATTATCTCCGTCGCATCTGAAGCATATCATCTTTGCTGACAAAGGAAAAGTCAGGTATTGGGTCTAGGTAAGGTTGCGATCACAAAGGATCGACACATGGACAAAGTCATGCTTGTTGAGTCCTTAGGATACAACCTTATGTCTGTCTCAATGCTTTGTGATCTTGATATGGTTGTTGTCTTTGGCAAGTACCGTTGTGTTGTGGTTATGGAAGCTGACAATTCCAAAGTCTTCGAAGGCTTTAGGAGAGGAGACATGTATATTGTTGATTTCTCTACAGGACCACAACCAGCCGTGTGTCTACTTGAAAAAGCTTCAAAAGGCTGGCTCTGGCATCGACGACTTGGTCATGCAGGCATGAGGAATTTGCACACGCTTGCGAAGAAGAAGCATGTCATTGGCATCGAAAATTTGAAATTCCTCAAGGATCACCTATGCGGAGCCTGTGAAGCTGGAAAGATGACCAAGGCCAAGCATCCAGCGAAGACTATCATGACCACTACTCGTCCATTTGAATTGCTTCACATGGATCTCTTTGGTCCTAATCATTATTCTGCTATTTCAAATGAAGCATCTCAATATGGCTTTGTTGTTGTTGATGATTACTCTCATTACACATGGGTACACCTTGTTACTTACAAGCATGAAGTGCAGGAAGTCTTCAAACGATTTTCCTTGAGGGCTTCAACCAACTTCGGTGTGAAGATCAAGCACATTAGAAGTGACAATGGCACTGAGTTCAAGAATTCTGGTCTCAATGACTGTCTTGATGAACTTCGTATTACTCATGAGTTATCTACTCCTTATACTCCTCATCTGAACGGCATCGTGGAGTGCAAGAACAGGACTCTTCCTGAGATGGCTTGCACAATGCTTGATGAATACAAAACGCCTCGTCGTTTCTGGACTGAGGCAATTGATACTGCGTGCCACATCATCAACAGAGTATATCTTCACAAATTCTTCAAGAAGACTGCCTATGAACTCCTCACTGATAAGAAACCCAATGTAAGTTATTTCAAAGTCTTCGGTGCTAAATGTTGGATTAGAGATCCTCATCACAACTCAAAATTTGCACTGAAAGCAGATGAAGGTTTTATGCTGGGTTACGGAAAGGACTCGCACACCTACAGAGTCTTCAACAACGTTCTTCACAAGGTTGTTGAAACTGTAGATGTGCGGTTTGATGAAACTAATGGCTCGCAAAGAGAGCACCTACCTACTGTGATAGATGAACCAGCACCTGAGGAAACTATCAAGTTCAAGGCTACTGAGGATGTCATTCCTACTGAAGAATCTGCTGAAGAATTCATTCCAGAACATGAAGAACATCGAGATAATGCACCTAAAGAAAATACTGAAGAAAATGGTGCTGAAGAGAATGCTGATCAAATTCCTCAATGACAACTAGCTCATCCTCGGATTGCAAAAGAAGTGCAAGTTGAAAAGATCATCAATGACATCAAAGCGCCAGGTCCTCTCACACGCTCAAAAGCTTCACATTTATCTAACTTTTGTGGGCACTATGCCTTTGTCTCTATCACAGAGACCACTAAGGTAGATGAAGCATTTCTGGAGCCTGAGTGGATTCAGGCCATGCAAGAAGAATTACATCAGTTCGAGCTCAACAATGTCTGGGAACTGGTCAAACGTCCAGATCCTCGCAAGCACAATATCATTGGCACAAAGTGAATCTACCGCAACAAGCAAGATGAAAATGGCCTTGTGGTGAGGAATAAGGCACGGCTTGTAGCTCAAGGCTACACACAGGTTGAAGGAATTGATTTTGATGAAAATTTTGCACCTGTTGCTAGACTTGAGGCTATTCGCATATTACTTGCTTATGCTAACCATCATGATATCACTTTATATCAAATGGATGTGAAAAGTGCATTCCTCAATGGTAAGCTTGAGGAAGAAGTATATGTTGCTCAACCCCCAGGTTTTGAAGATCCAAAGAATCCTAACAAAGTCTTCAGACTCAACAAGGCCCTCTATGGCCTCAAGCAGGCCCCACGGGCGTGGTATGATACCTTGAAGGAATTCCTCATGACGAAAGGCTTCAAACCCGGTTCACTCGACCCTACTCCTTTCACTAAATCTTATGATGGTGAATTGTTTGTGTGCCAAATATATGTTGATGATATTATCTTTGGTTGTACTGACCAACGTTATAGTGATAATTTGACTATATGATGAGTGAAGAATATCAAATGTCTATGATGGGAGAGTTGAAATTCTTCTTAGGTCTTCAAATTCATCAACAACGCAATGGCATATTCATATCTCAGGAGAAATACCTCAAGTATGTACTGAGGAAATTCGGCATGCAAGATTGCAAAGGAGTCAAAATTCCTATGCCCACAAATGGCCATCTGTGCACTGACGAAAATGGTATTGACTTCGATCATAAGGTATACCGCTCCATGATTGGTTCTTTATTGTACTTATGTGCATCTAGGCCAGATATAATGCTTAGTGTTTGCATGTGTGCCCGATTTCAAGCTACACCGAAGGAATCACACCATAAGGCTGTGAAGCATATTCTTCGATATCTAGCTCACACACCAACACATGAAGTGCAGGAAGCCTTCAAACAATTTTCCTCAAGGGCTTCAACCAACTTCGGTGTGAAGATCAAGCACATCAGAAGTGACAATGGCACTGAGTTCAAGAATTCTGGTCTCGATGACTGTCTTGATGAACTTCGTATTACTCATGAGTTATCTACTCCTTATACTCCTCATCTGAACGGCGTCGTGGAGTGCAAGAACAGGACTCTTCCTGAGATGGCTTGCACAATGCTTGATGAATACAAAACGCCTCGTCATTTCTGGACTGAGGCAATTGATACTGCGTGCCACATCATCAACAGAGTATATCTTCACAAATTCTTCAAGAAGACTGCCTATGAACTCCTCACTGATAAGAAACCCAATGTAAGTTATTTCAAAGTCTTCGGTGCTAAATGTTGGATTAGAGATCCTCATCACAACTCAAAATTTGCACTGAAAGCAGATGAAGGTTTTATGCTGGGTTACGGAAAGGACTCGCACACCTACAGAGTCTTCAACAACGTTCTTCACAAGGTTGTTGAAACTGTAGATGTGCGGTTTGATGAAACTAATGGCTCGCAAAGAGAGCACGTACCTACTGTGATAGATGAACCAGCACCTGAGGAAACTATCAAGTTCAAGGCTACTGAGGATGTCATTCCTACTGAAGAATCTGCTGAAGAATTCATTCCAGAACATGAAGAACATCGAGATAATGCACCTAAAGAAAATACTGAAGAAAATGGTGCTGAAGAGAATGCTGATCAAATTCCTCAACGACAACCAGCTCATCCTCGGATTGCAAAAGAAGTGCAAGTTGAAAAGATCATCAATGACATCAAAGCGCCAGGTCCTCTCACACGCTCAAAAGCTTCACATTTATCTAACTTTTGTGGGCACTATGCCTTTGTCTCTATCACAGAGCCCACTAAGGTAGATGAAGCATTTCTGGAGCCTGAGTGGATTCAGGCCATGCAAGAAGAATTACATCAGTTCGAGCTCAGCAATGTCTGGGAACTGGTCAAACGTCCAGATCCTCGCAAGCACAATATCATTGGCACAAAGTGAATCTACCGCAACAAGCAAGATGAAAATGGCCTTGTGGTGAGGAATAAGGCACGACTTGTAGCTCAAGGCTACACACAGGTTGAAGGAATTGATTTTGATGAAAATTTTGCACCTGTTGCTAGACTTGAGGCTATTCGCATATTACTTGCTTATGCTAACCATCATGATATCACTTTATATCAAATGGATGTGAAAAGTGCATTCCTCAATGGTAAGCTTGAGGAAGAAGTATATGTTGCTCAACCCCCAGGTTTTGAAGATCCAAAGAATCCTAACAAAGTCTTCAGACTCAACAAGGCCCTCTATGGCCTCAAGCAGGCCCCACGGGCGTGGTATGATACCTTGAAGGAATTCCTCATGACGAAAGGCTTCAAACCCGGTTCACTTGACCCTACTCCTTTCACTAAATCTTATGATGGTGAATTGCTTGTGTGCCAAATATATGTTGATGATATTATCTTTGGCTGTACTGACCAACGTTATAGTGATAATTTGACTATATGATGAGTGAAGAATATCAAATGTCTATGATGGGAGAGTTGAAATTCTTCTTAGGTCTTCAAATTCGTCAACAACGCAATGGCATATTCATATCTCAGGAGAAATACCTCAAGGATGTACTGAGGAAATTCGGCATGCAAGATTGCAAAGGAGTCAAAATTCCTATGCCCACAAATGGCCATCTGTGCACTGACGAAAATGGTATTGACTTCGATCATAAGGTATACCGCTCCATGATTGGTTCTTTATTGTACTTATGTGCATCTAGGCCAGATATAATGCTTAGTGTTTGCATGTGTTCCCGATTTCAAGCTACACCGAAGGAATCACACCATAAGGCTGTGAAGCATATTCTTCGATATCTAGCTCACACACCAACACTTGGATTATGGTACCCCAAGGGCTCGGCTTTTGATATCATTGGATATTCTGACTCTGACTATGCTGGTGATCGTGTGGACCGCAAGTCAACATCTGGTACATGTCATTTCCGCGGACGATCCTTGGTCTGTTGGTCCTCGAAGAAATAGAACTGCGTATCACTATCTACTGCTGAAGCTGAGTACATTGCCGCTGGTTCTTGCTGTGCTCAATTGCTATGGATGAAGCAAACTCTCAAGGACTATGGCATCAATGTGAGGAACGTGCCTCTCTTTTGTGACAATGAGAGTGCCATCAAGATTGCTCACAACCCAGTTCAGCACTCGAAGACAAAGCACATTCAGATTCGTCATCATTTTCTTCGTGATCATGTGTTGAAGGGCGACATTTCTATTGAGCATGTGAAGACTGAAGAACAGCTAGCCGATATCTTCACAAAGCCCTTGGATGAGAAGAGATTTAGCAAGTTGCGGTGTGAGCTAAATATCCTAGAATCTTTGAATGTTCTTTGAAAAGGACACTCATCCTAACACTTATGCAAAATTGATGACTTAGATGTGCAACACCTGAAGAAACGTTTTTCTTTAATCAATGAACAATAACACTCTTAGTGTGAAGAAATTAACGAAGAATTTGATTCTCAGAACCCTACGATAATTGTATGCGGTGTCTGAAATCATCATTCTTATATGGTGGGTCACGCCACCACCAAAAGTTGAAATTCCTAAATTATTCATATTCTTCAACTTTGCATTGTCTTCACTGTTTCCGTCATTTTTCTTCATTGGCTATATATATATAAGTTTATGTCCTCTACAGCATTCACTTATTGCTAATTCTTCAAGTTGGTTTTTCTGCTAAGTGAATGTGATCGGACCCTTCCCCCTCTATGCTATACTCAACCCAATCTATTCACAAATTCTTCATGTGCGTTCTATTTGAAACTCGTTCAAAATCTTCACTATGTCCTTGTCAGCTAAAGAAATTGCGAACGGAACTTTAAAACCTATCTTATCTAAATTTTTGGCTTTGCCGCTCAAACCGTTCCGCATCCCACGATATACTTATCCAATCACCCATGATCTAACATGATCTCCACTTCTCTCTAAGTGGGTGACACATGCATGCGAATGAGAAAGGTCAGGGGCACGTTCGTCCAATTTCTTCGGGCGAGCAGTTTTTCACCGTGGCTATAAATACCCCTCCTTCCCTTCCTCACTTCTTTTACTCTGCTCGATCTCTCTCTCCAGCTCGAGCTTCTCAAACCCTAGCGCCGCCGCTACTTCATCGCCGCCGGTGAGGAAGAGCTTCACTGCCTCGACCTCATCGCCGACGTACTCGCGCCGACCACGGAAATCTTCACTCCGCCGCCACCGTAGCCGTCTTCCTCCGCCGAGTTAGGGCGTGGAAGATCTACACAGACGAACTTCATCTCTACACCTCACTGTTCGTCGTGTTCTTCGTCCAGGGTAATTAAAAGTTACTTTTACTTCCCTCGTTGATTCGAATGATTATCTACAAAATCTTCAACAGTGTTTTTCTTCATAGTTTCACACACTAAACACCTCACAAGTTATCTGTTCTTGATTCGTTTCTCTAAGCATCATTTTCTTCAAGATTCCTCAATTGTGTGGATCTTCGATCTATACAACTCTGGAACCTAAGACAAAGAACGCTTAGTGAAATTCTTCAAGACTCATCTGGTCAAATTCCTCAAACTTGTTCTTGTTGAAAAACCCTCTGAGAACGCATATGACCTCTCCAAATTCCTCGCAACTATACTTTGTTCACAGGTACTCATGTCAGCTGCTGAATCACTAGGTTCTCATCAACTTAACTCATTTGCAGCGTTCGTCGAAGAAAAGTTGCATACTTCTTCAGAGAATTCGATTGTTCAAATTCCTCAACTGAAGAAAATGGTTGATGGTAAAAGGCCACAGAAAGGAGGAAAGAAGCCTGAGGTTATGACTGCCTTTGAAATCCCTGAGGACATATACAAAGATTACTGCACTCCTGATGAGGCCAAGTTTGTAAAAGAGGACAAAAATCAGCGCAAGGTGTGCATACAGAGGATAGAAAGGAGATGGGAAAGAGAATGGAGGGAGTACAGGTATGTAACTCCAAAGTACATGAAGAAATTCACACTCAATCCTCCATGCCCAAGAGCTCCATTGGCACCTGGCCAAATAGCAGATCCCACCAGCCTCAAGCGCGGTGAGGACTATCCTGACGAATGGGCCAAGCGCCAAGCCAAGTTGGCTAAGCAAGCCAGAGAAGCACTGAGGAAATTCAATGAAGACTCTGCTGCTGCTGCTGCTGCCTCTGCTGAGGCCTCTGCTGTCAAGCCAAAGAAGGCTATGTCAAAGAAGCCTGCGCGCAAGCCAAGTGCTTCACCAACAATACCCTCAAGGCCAAGTTCCTCAGCAATGCCCTCACGGCCAGAATCCTCAAAGCCCTCATGGCCAATTCCTCATGCTACTCCTGCTCCCTCAAAATCCTCAGCTCCTCCAAAGTCCTCAGTTGTCCCGACAACGTCCTCAACACCTGTGCATCTTGCCTCGTGCCAAAGGACTACAAGCATGTCTATTGCCTCAGGTGTCTCAGCTAGTTCCTCAGCTGCACCAAGTTCCTCAGCTGGCCCCTCACTGCTGAAGACAAAGTCACCTGCTGGATGCGGTCCTCGACCAAGTCCTCAAAAGAAGCAAGTCGCGTTCCAAGTGCCGTCTGATGAAGACGAAGCTGATGATGATGAACTTGCAGAAATCATCAGAGACAGGCAAGTCAGGGCCGCTAGAGCCAAGGGAACAAATGTGCCACTGCTTTTGGATCCCAAGTTGATCCTATAATATATTGATGTTTGGCACAAGGACCCCAACACTCCCATGCCTGATTTCAAGTTGACTCCTGGTCAAAGTCACATGTTGACTCACTTCATACAAGAAGAGAAATGGAAATTTGAACAGGGGAGGAGAGTGAAGAAAGCGCAGTACAAGAAAGAGCGCTTTCTGAAGCAAAACGTTCTGAAGCTTTCACCTGAAGAATTTGTTGCTCTCCAATCTGAAATCAAGAAACTGAGTGATGAATTTGATCGCTATTATGCTGACTGGCTGGGAGCCAAAGTCAGATTTGTAAAGATCACAGAACAGTTCACCTCCACTGTTGCAGCCCCAACGCAACAGGACATTCCTCAGACTGAAGCATCTGCTCAGCCTACTGAAGAACATGCCAGCACCGCTGATGAAAATCAGGCTGTTGAAGAAAATGTGGGTTCCAGGGCTGATGACTGAATTCCAGCCGCTGAAGAAATTGCCAGGGCATCCACTAGTGGTGCGCCTGAAGAAACTGAAGAAATCAGGGCAACTGCATCAGTTGTGCCTGAAGAAAATCAACCAAATTCCTCAGCTGCTCCTGCGCCAACTTCAACTACAATCCTTCCATCTGCATCAGATGTGAAGAAGACCAAGGCTGCAGAGCGTGCTGCAGTGAAGAAAAGGAAAGCATCAGCTGCTTCAGATTCTTCAGCTCCGAAGAAGATGAAGCCCTTGACGAGTTCATTTGCTAATCCGATTGATGTTGTTCCCATCTCAACCAGGCCATCAAAGGACCTTGTTCCTTTTGATGAAGAATATGTGATCCCCAGCGGATCTGATGAAGAAACTCCTTTTGCTGCTTCGTCTGAGCAGTTGGATGAAGAAATTGAAGTGGATGCGATCCCTTCAACACCTATCATCTCCTTGCCCATGCCTCAGTTCATAGCTGAAGAGGCTGGCGTTGAAGAAATGGAAGATGAATATGTAGACATTGGCTGCTCCATACCCGTAATCAGTGATGAATTCTGGGAAAGTCAGCATCCAAACTCTCCAATGTTCACACCACTGCAGCAAATACCTCAGTCGCCTGCACCAACTGTTCAAATGGGCTCTGAAGAAACTCACCCCACTTCATCTGTACACGAGGAAATTCCAGCCACTAGTGCTGAAGAAAATGCTACTACTGAACATCTGAAGACGCAAACTGCCACTGAAGAGGAACCAGAAATTCCTTAGCCTGAAGAACCTGCGATTGAGATTCCTGAGGTCGTGATGCAACTCACTGACACTCCTCTGTCGAAGCCAAAGGATCCATTCTCACGCAAGCAAAAGTTCAAGGCTGATGAGTTCTTCGGCGAGCATGTATTCTTCGAAGATTACAACCCATATAACTCTGCTCGCATTAGGAAGAGGCGTTTCTGGACTGCTAGTCAAGCCAATTTCTATTCCTCAATGCTGTTCAACAAGGAGAAAATCTTCTATCATGAGCATATTCCTCACGTGGACATGGAATCTCTGTCGTGCTTCGCACTAGTCCTTAGTGTTCTTCACGATGCTAGACTGTTGAACTTTTGCTCTGACATGTGCGATTGGAATGAAGAACTGATTCTTTAATTCTATGCAACACTTCACATCACAGGAGATTCTGAAGATGTGAATTCATGGGTGCTGGACTGGATGTCTGAAAATACTCACTACACTGCACCAGCCTCTGAATTGCTTCGTGCCTTACCACTCAGTCCTCCCCTTGAAGAAGCTCGTTGTATCTACAGTGAACCTGAGCTTACAAATCATTACATGCAGGTGCTGATGAAACCTTTGAAGCCAGGTCAAGCACCAAGAACCAAATTCCTCGTGAAGGAATTGCTTTACGTGCACAGAATTGTCTATCATATTCTTACGAGGACAATTAGTCCTATCAAAGGCCACGACTCATCTGATGAGGAAATTGTTGGCATCATGAAGAATCTGGTATTCAACATCGTTCATGTCATACCTGTCAATTATCACGATTTCTTCATGAGGACTCTGGCAAATGTTGCACTATCTCCATTTGAGCTGAAGCCTTATGCACCTTGGATTATGAGATTCCTCAGGACAAGGTCTTCACTCAACTACAAAGCTGATTTTCAGAATCACCTCAGCTACTTGCCACCAATTGAAGTCCTCAAGAAGACTTATTCCTCAGTTGATGGAAAGGGCAAGGCACCAGCTGTTATTGATGAAGGCATTCATCCATTGGATGGTCAATTTCGCAAGGCTGCCTCTTATTCCACCAATGATGACTCTGCCACACATGACTCTGCCAATGCACCCAAGTCCACTCCTCAAGCCACGACTCCGTGCGTGATGACTGACCATGAACTTCTGCTTAGTCTTCACCAGAAGGTGGATTGAAATCACAAATGGGTTAAGCGTCAGTTTGGTTCTCTTCTTCACAACATGACTGCTACACACAATGCAGTGAAGAAAAACCACTACTACCTCCATCAAGTCTTCGGTCACACCTGGGCAATCTTGTCACATCTGTATGGTGAAAAAGATCTGAAGAAAATGGGTCTCAAAGAAGATTTTGACTGGTCTGCACCTCCACCGAAGAAATTCAAGAAGGTCAAGGTTCCTTCTCTGGTGGCCAGCTCATATTCTTCATCGCGCGACACTGATGAAAATGAAGACTTGGACGACACTGCGGTAGGCCCTACTACAACAAACAACCCAACAACACTGGCGCTCCTTCATCAACTTGATATTCTTCAGGGGCGTTAGTCCTCATATTCGATCCTTTTGGTCATTTGATGACAAAGGGGGAGAATTTTGAGTTAGTCTTCAATCGGGTCTTTCTATATGGGTGTTTTTTTCAAAGTTAGAACTCCCGCTCTTCTGAGACCTTTATTGGATCGAGTTGTAAACTTAAACCCGATGGTGCTCTGATACTCTTGATGCGTTTTTCTGCATGCTTATTCCTTGTTAATATTATTGCATGCATGCTGAATTACATCAGTCACCATATTTCATCATGCATTTCAAATTCTTCACTGTTATATGTCAAATGCGTGTATGAATTACAAGATATAGGGGGAGATCTCCATGATTCAACTCTTCAAGTGTGCATTGCTTCAAAAGCAAATTCCTCACTATGCACATCTTCAGGGGGAGTTCTTCTATATCTTGCAATCAAATTCCTCAATATCAGTACTTACACTTCATATGTTTATTCCCGTTGAAAACTTAACCTATATTGTCATCAATCACCAAAAAGGGGGAGATTGTAGGTGCATCTAGTGCCCCTTAGTGATTTTGGTGTATTGAAGACCTATAGGTTAAGGGACTAATGCGTTTGTGAGTGTACACAGGTCTATAAGTCTATGAGGAGTTTGATATTTATAGAGAAAGTCGACCCCTAAAAATGAAGTTCTTCGACTGAAGACTTTCTAAAGACTTTGAAAGTGAAGAAATTGGTGTGACCTTGAAGACTTGGTATTCATTCGAGGAACATGAAGCATGAAGACTTTTGTTTTCGTAGTTTCATTTTCTCTTTCTTGAGTCATAGGAAACACCGTACTGTTAAAGGGGGTCGAGGACATACTAAGGAAAAATTTCCATGTGATGGTCAACTCAAAATCCTACACCTACCAATCCCTTCGAGTGAAGCCATTGGAAATCTCATACAGTCCATTCATATTCTTCAGTGACAGAGATGAAGTTCTTCTGGTCTCTGAGGAATTTCTTCTGACTGAGGAGTTAGGAATTCGCCAGTGCGGATTTTCAACACAGTGAGGAACATGATAGCCCTGAGGATTTTGCTACTCAAAATTTCGACCGTTGCTGTGCTATGCGCCAGCTGTCCCAAAATATCTATCCACCTAACGGTCATATCATTGAAGGGCATTTATGTCTTATCATGCCGGGCTGCTCCCTAGGCTATAAATAGCCGCCCCCTACAACCACTAGCTGGTTGGCTGCTCCGAGAGAAACTGACACTTGTCATTTGAGAGCAACCCATCCTTTGAGGACTTTGAGCGAAAATCATCAAGTGAGGAAAAACCCAAAACCCAAACACCTACAAACCCCAAGTGATTGAGCATCACTGAAGAGATTGATCCTGCGTGGATCTGACGCTTGTTACCTTTGAAGACTTTGCTTCTTCCAGACGGTTAGGCGTAATGGTCTAGAGCATCCAAGAGGAATTGTGGATCGCCGAGTGACCAAGTTTGTGAAGGTTCGGAAGTCACCTGAAGACTTACCACGAGTGATTGGGTGAGTTCTGTGTGACCTTAGCTCAAGGAGAATACGGTGAGGACTTGGTGTCCTGAGCTGCATGCTCAGGACTGGGTGTCCGGGACTGTGTGTCCTCGAGTTTAAATACTCAGCCGCTCCAACCAGACGTACAACTGAGACAGCAGTTGGAACTGCTCTACCAAATCATTGTCTTCACCAAGCTTACTGGTCCTATTTCCTCAACTCTTTCATTTCCTCATAACTGTGTTCTGTGCTTGTTCATATCTGTGTTTGAAGACTTTGACTGAAGACTTTCTCAATTTCCTCAGTTCAATTTCTTCAGTCTGTTTGTCTTCATCCTGTGTTATCCTGTGCTTATGCTTCCTGTACTCTGTGCCTGTCTTCATTTCATCATGATGACTATGCTTGTATTATGTTATGTTTACTGTTGAGTACTCATTCCGCTGCTAGTAGTTCTTCGCTAAGGAATTTCCTCACAGGCAAATTTCTCAGTGAAGAATTTCATAAAAATCGCCTATTCACCCCCCCTCTAGTCGATATAACGCACTTTCAGCCCCACCTGTCCAGCAGTAACTCGCTGTCAAATCACACAACCCTACGTTTGCAACAGCCTACTCCCTCGTCTTCTCGCGTCTCTGTCGAACCGACTAGGCAGAACTGCCCCGCCTACCGCGCAGGAAAAGCCCCGCCCTCGACTTTTAAATACAACTACATCCGCTTAAGAATCCAATGATATACTTTTTGTGACATAGTAACTCATATTTAGTTAGTCAAATGGATGACCTAGAACTACGTGCAGGCCCTATAAACCGAGATGCCTAAAAATAAAAAAACCAAGACGGAGAGGGTAGTTCAGCACGTATCTTTTTAGATCAATATAGTCGAGATTCACCAAGGAGCAAAACCAAGTGGTAGGCTGCTCCTGTCGTGTTGGCGTAGCAACTCAAGCAGGGTCAGTCCGCACATGAAATGGCGACACACTTAACAGTACCCCTTTGGCCGACATGTGGCTCATCCACCATCTTGTTCCACATGCGATGCACCAAATTACAGTTCGGAGCAGCAGTTGGAATTGGAGGCACCCCGGTCGTAGCGCCATAGTAGTAGAAAATGAGCGATGAGGGGTCAAATCACAAAGCCCCACCTTTCCCGCATTAAGCTGGACGGACGAAGCAACCATCATTTCACTCTAGGGCGCAAGAGCATAAAGAAAAGAGAAAACAATGATGCGTGCGGCAGCTACCTAGGGCACCCTAGGGTAGGGGTCTCCACTACAGATCCTTTTTTTAAAGCGCCTCCACTACAAATCGGCTTCTCCCTCGTCCTCTTGAATAAAATCGATGATGAGTGTGGCGGTAGGGTTTGTAGGAGTACTACAGCATGCTGGGCCACGTCGTAGTAAACGGGTTCGAGTCGACGCCTTAAATATGTGTGGGCCGCTTGGTTTTACGGGAACGAGGTAGCATTTTGGGTTCAGGGACCAGTGGAGATATAGTACGTACAAAAAATTGTGGACGTAGGTTCGACCAAAAGGCAATGATGCATGGGCCCTGGATTTTGATATACCTGGGGCCGCGTGAAATTTGCTACTCTTCTCAAAACTAGTAAGGTACACATGTATTGAATGCATGAGATTTCGAAACCAAATTATGAATAAATACACACTATAGCATGTAAATCTTTGAGTCATATATGCATGATGTAGATGTTTGTTTAGTTCTTATAGTTCATCTCATTCAAAATCAATTAGTTTTATAAAAATGTTAAGATTCATGGGGTTGTGCATTGTAAATCATAAAGTAAAAAACAGATAATGGCAATTCATTTAGAAAAAATAATCAATTATGGTACAGAAGATTCTAGAACAAAGGAGAAGTGCTTGTGTTTTGAGGTGTGTGCATTATGCTTAAGTTCAACCATGGAGTCTTCTAAATTGTACATGTGGCAGATCTGGTGGAATGTTGATGATATCCAATGGCCAGTAGTGCTCGGATTTGCCTATCTCTGCACTGTTGGGTTAGCTTCATCCAGCGACCATCTTTCAAAGTTATTGGCACACTATATAGTTCTTGTGCCATAGTTGCATGTTTTGGAAAAAAGCTACTAGTGGGTTGTATTATCTATTTAGGAATAGAAGATGTATACATGGAAGTTGTAGGGAAAGAGATGACATGGAGCATCTCAATTCCTATGAGTAGGGATTGGAAAATAGATGTCATTTGGTTCACATCATAGGAACTTTTCTATTGAATCTAGAGATGACATGTATCTCAATTCCTATGAGGAGGGATTAGAAAAGAGATGTAATTTGGTCCATATCATAGGAACTTCTCTATTGACTATACGCTAATGTTTATTTTCCTTTGAAATTAAGGGAGTATAGGAATCCATTCATATGAACCAAGTGGCTCTAAAGCTATAGAAATGATATCATGTTTATTTCCTTTGAAATGTGGAGTATATGAATCTATTCCTATGAACCAATTGGCTCTAAAGGAAAAAAATCCTATAAAAATCATATCATATAGAGTTCCTATGATATTCCTCGACACTAAAGGATGCTTGAAATTGCTGCGGGTGATACGATGGTCTTTCTTTGTAGACTCCTCACCCATCTTTATAGTTACCTCTCGAAGATGAATGAAACGATATATACATGGTATTCTACATGTGCAATTTGGTACACGAAAACTCGGTAAAAGTTTGCGAGGTTTGAATTTTCAATAAAGCTATATGCACTGCATTTCCGAACAGAGGGAGCATACGGCAGTTGCTAACACTCACGTGGAAGATTTGTGTGTAGGAGGAGTGGTTGTTCTTTTAAATGACATGGCAAAACTGACACTGTCGGATGCCGATCTAACGGTTCTTACGGCATTCGTCAGGAAAAGGCTTGTGGCGAACGTTTGTCGGATAATGATTTACGGACACATGCATTGCATTGATACGTGCCCCCTCTCTCTCACGCACACGCACCCTCACGAGTCACGACTCTCCCAAGTCCTCTTGTAGAGTCGCACGTCGCACCCACTATCTATCTGCAGGTAGACGTCACGCACATATGTGCTCTTCACACCCTACCCTCAGAACTTCTAAAAACAAAAGACAGCGCACACATTTTATTTTAGCTCACACGTCACACACTTACACTATTACTCTTGCGGTGAACGTTCTTTGGGCATAGTATATTGTACTCTCACGAAGAGAAGCGGTGCACGCATGCACTAGTTATCTCACACCCACTCGCGGGTACATGTAGGAGCGCATTTTTTTGAAGCTGGTACAACAAAATCACTCCACTATATATAAAAGCAGGAGCCTTAGCGCTTGTTCCTCTCTTTCACTCTCTCATGCTCTCCAGATCTAAGCAACACATAGGTGGCCACACTCTCTCTCAGCTCACGGCTGGTCACAAATCCGGCTGGACAATCTCGACTGGGGCAGGGGTGTAGGTGCATCGTTCACGCCGTCGTTGGCGGCGAGGGAGGAGACCAACGACTGCCCGCGTGTCCCGATCGGCGGCCGTACCGTTCTCTCCGAGAGAGCACCGGCTCAGGAGGGCCTCCGACCCCTTCTTCCTCCCTGCGGTATTGTGGCCAAGATGCGGCCTCCCGACGCCGTCTTTGCCATATGCCGACGACCCTCAGGTATATATTCCTTCAAAACCTGCCTTGCTCTACTGCCCCAGCTCCCTTCGTGTGGATCCTTTTCTACTTCCGTCCGCTGTTCCAAAGCCACCTAGACTTCTACTATTATTAGAAGTAAAGCTAGTGCATACAGTCGACTCAAAGCATTGGTTCAAACAGGGAAGAAAGTGGGACAGCTGTAGCATGAATCTAGGACTTGGTTCTAAGAGGAAAAGGGAGAAAGTAGTAATATCTGTCACTGCTTAGATAACCGTATTTCATATTTGCGCAAACAGGGATGTCTGTCTCCATATCGTTTCGGGATGTCTGTCTCCGTATCGTTTCTATCCGCGCAATCAAAAGCACACACCTCAGTTTTAGTACAACTGCGCAAAATGAGATGGCTATCCCTTGTTGTCGTCGTCTAACCTCCCGTCTTCAAGGTATCCCTACATTGGTAGTAACTAACGTAGAATGACCAACGCAATCTAAAAGAAGCCGATTCGTACGTTTTACTTCCTGATTGCAGTGCAGGGATGAGCGAAAACAACTGCATCCTAGTCCGGAATGCACTTTCTACCAGTTCATCCATGGACTGAGGACTAGCTGGCACGGCTGCACGGCGGTTTTTTGGACAGGTGCGCGGACAAGAGGCATTGTGGTCTGCTTATTTCTGCAAATAGCGGTGCTTAAATTTAGTGGAATGCACAAGCATTTCAGTTGGTCAGTACACTACATGGTTCAGTTCAGCATTCCAGCTGAGACCACAATTATAGTTGGTTATTCTGGAATGAGAGAACCTAACCCTGGATGGTGGCAACAAGAAAAAACCAGAGTGAACTCCAGGAAATTTAAGCCTGCCGGGAGGCCCTTTGCTCAGAGAAGCCTTGCTTGTTTTTTCCTGATTTGTAAACCTTCTCACAACTTTGTCTTTTGTTGTGAACTAGTATATGTTTGTTATGTTCTATGAATCATTGAGATGTATAAAATTGCTTAACTTATGCTTTTCAAGTTTTTTATGAAGACGAGTTTAATGTGAGTGTTCCACATGAGCGCTGGACTAGCGTGTGAACATTTGGAATTTATTACATTGTGGCCTCAATTAACTGCATGAACCACTGTAACAAGATACATAGTTGCTTATATGTCAGACAGCAGATTGTTGATTGTTAGCTGGTCGATAGCCTAGTGTTGAAGCGAGCTGAGCCAATGTGTCGTGTTTTGCACAACTGCTTACAAGTGGGGTAGCACCAACAGTGTTTACAAGTACTTATGTATACGTTGGCGCACGGTTCTCGAATGAGTGCTCTATTTCATCAAAACACACACTGCTCGTATGATAAACCGTGACAACTTATGTCTTACCATGCCATATTCATGAAAAAACTAGTGAGGACGCATCTGTTTCGGCAACAATTACGATGGTTCTCACATGATTCACGGGCACACAAAAGTAGCAGCAGTTCCCATAGACGGATTCAAACAGAGTACTAGCCCCAGAGGGGTCGATAACAGGCAAGGTTCGGATAATTAGACACAATCCAAACTACTATTAAACACTAGCTGGGGCAACTATTTCATGCCTCGATCTAATTTGGGCTGGACACAAGACGGACCTTGCCATGAACATCATCGAGGACGTCCCGCAACAGCTCAATCCTGTGAACCTTCATGAAGACAACCTTGTGGCCTTGCCACTGATAAACTTGTTTGTGGAGGCATGCCACGTCATCTTCCTGCGTAAGCTTGACAAGAACAGTATGCCTCACAAACGAAGGAGTAGCTTTGAACTTCTTGTGCTTCAGTACACCCTGGACAACACGCCTGACAACAGTGAGGCTGGAATACAACTCTTCATTGGTATAACCGCAAATGGCTTCCAGGATCCAACAGCCTAAGAACTCTGTTTTCCAAGTGCGTATATTCAGGTCGTCCGCCTCATAGCGAGTGACATGTACAACCACACAATCCTTGTCTGCATCAGGGCTCTAATTGAAACAGAAACAAATTCTGAATTACTTTTCAGTATAAGAAACACAAGTTATTTAAACCACTATGTATAGCATGGCATCGAAGCTAATAAAATTTTGCATTATTAATCACCACATACTTCCTTTTCTAAAAAAATCACCACATACTTAGATGAAAAACCACAATCGAGATCGGCAAAGAAGGAAATCACCTTGGGCAGCTCAGCGGGGGGGGACACATCCTCGAAGGGGGAAAACTGCTCCTGCAGTGCCACGGGGGATGTAACCTCAAACGGGGCGTTGACCATCTCAGTAGTGGCCGTGAGCGTATCTGGGTCGGCTCGGTGGTTGCCTCCATCTTCTTGGAGCTCTCTGTCTCGTGGAGATCAGCCTCCCGCGTCTGCTCCAATATCGGCAGATCTTTGCCTGGTTCTCCTTGGTCCATCATGAAACTGACGAATACTAGGAGACCACTGAAAGGAAAACACAATCGCAATGACAATGAAACAAAAAAGAGAGTGAGGATCGGTTACTGCTTTGCAAAAGTTCTTTTTTTCTCTGAACGAAAATATACCAACATCACGGATCCGCTTACCTTCCCTTCGTTCAGAGAGAAGAACAGTGGCAGATGCGAGTGTTGCCTTTCTTGAAGACGGTGAGGGAGAAGGGGATTCAGCGAAGAGTGAAATGATGGTTGCTTCGTCCGTCAAACTTAGACTGCGGGGAGGTGGGGTTTTGTGATACGACGGCTCGTTACTGCCGCGCTACGACCGGGGTGACTCTCCACCTGCATACTGCCTTCTAATTTGGTGGATGGCATTTGGGCCCGCGCGCTGCATGGCCCGCATGTCGGTGAACAAAAGTATAACGGCATTCAGTAGAGGGAGACGTTTCAATGACCTAGGAGGAGCCAGAAGCGGTAGAGTGTCTCCACTGTACTAGTAGTAATTGTTTTTCTGGGTAGCTGTAGAGTGTCTCCACTGTACTAGTAGTAATTGTTTCTCTGGGCCCAAGACAAAACAGCCCATCCACACTAGTAAATAGTAAAATCAATTCAAAAGCCCATATATTTACTGAATTGACGGATGGGTATGTCGAAGAGCAAAAAAAGGAGTTTCAGGTGGGCAAAAGAGCTTCTGAACGTGTCGGGCTTCTATTTACAACATATTGTGGTCATAATCCAGTAAATTTTACGACCCATGATGTTCATTCTATGGACCTGGCCGATCCATTTGACTGTGACTGCCGAAAACAGTGCTGGAGTTAGATGTTGTTGCCCTTTTCAATCTAGTTTTTTTGTAAACCTGATGAACAATTAACCCTCGTGCTTTTGTACAGTTTGTAAGCTGGAGTTAGATGTTCCTTCCATTTTCAACTCGGCTGTGACTGTCATATTTTCTTTGAAGCAAGGCAAATGGCTTGCCATTCGTTTAATTTAGAGTGAAATATTGTAACAAATCCCAACCAAGGGAAACAACATCACTCTCGCCGGCTGCTTGAGCTCACTGTGCATTATAGAAGCCAAGTGATTAGCCCCCACCAGCACCCACAAACTTATTTCGAACTAGCACATCAAATGGGCTGTAAATTTTCATAGGAAAGGCTGCATGACCGTGACAGATTTGGATTCTGACATTTGGGACCCGCGAGGAAATAGCCTATCCAAGGTGGTGTCGACTTACTAGCCAGTCAACAAACGATTCTGCCAACCAGCCATTGGATTGACATCCAACATCTGTTGTGTATCTTCTATCTTTTGTCTTCTTCTTCCTCCAGCCGCCCAAACCAAACCACCCCGTCGGCTCCGCCTGCTCCCGCCTCCCATGGCTGGCTGCGCCTTCGCCGCCCTACCGTACGTACCCTCCAACGTTGGCCAGTCCCTCCCTCTATTCCCCCACATGTCCTGTTATTCTTCGGTGACGTCAGCCCCAACACGCACCCGCGCCCGAACCAGTCAACCCTCGTACTCCCCTCCGCCTGTGACTGGACCGGCGCATCTTCATCCTGTTCGTTCCGTCCGAGGCCTTGCCGTCGTCCTCCGCCTTGCGGCCTTGGTTCGCTCGCCGTGAGCGGTGCGCCGCCCTCTTGCGTTGTCAACTTCCTCAACAACCGAGAGGAACAAGGAGATGACTGTACGTGGAGAGGATGACAGTAGGGACCCACCAGCATCATGGCAGTACGCAAGCAAGTACCTCTATAGTACAAGCCCAAAAATATGGTTCCTCCTAATGGTTGGACATCTGGGGCTCATGCCATTGTCAACGTAGTCAATAAACGAGAGAATTACACTACGAGCGGCTGACACCAGGGACCCAGCAAGTCACGCAGTTTTTTTGAGGAACAAGTAGTTGTTATTTATACTAGTTTTAGCGACGGATCAGGGTAACAACGGGGCTGTGTGGGGGCTGTGGCCCGTCTAGCCAGGGTTTTATTTATGTTTACCACATCATGAGCCCAGTTGTGTTTTTTTCTTGCTGAAAATGGCTAGCCCAGTTCTATTTTTTTAAAGAAATACCCAAACAAGGCCTACTTGCTTTATCGGCCCTGCTGGGCTGCAAATCTTTCAAGACGAGGAGAGTTTCATTCGGTTTGCCCAGAAATGGGCTGTACATTTTTAAAACACATCAAACTGGTAATTAGTTTCAAATTTTTTTCATTACAAGATCTTAAATTCCATTGATTTTTATGCATGGACAATTATTTGGATTTTATATTTATATAAATTATTTTTCAAAATAGTTTGAATGTGAATCGATATTTCTGGATTAAAAACAGTTGACCGCACCGAAATATGCAAAATTTCGTATACTTTTTAACCGTGGCCACAATATGGGGTGTAATGCTAACAAAAAGAAGATGGGATCCAAAAAAATTCTTAAGAATTAGCAAATGGGTTGTACATTATTAGAAATAATGGAAGATGGGTTGTATGCTGTTTTCCACAGATTTGAGGTTGACTTATGCGCCTACTACAGGTTGACGTGTATGCTTTCATAAAAAAGGTTGACGCACACGCAACGCCCTGTCAACTTAGTCAACACACGAGAGCAGTGACTGTTGGATGTCCATCCAACGGCTGTCGTGCATCTTCAATCTCTGCTCTTCATGCTCCAGCCGCTCAAACAAGCGTCGGCGGGACTGCCTGCTCCCTCCTCCCGCGGCCGGCTATGCTGCCACGCAGGCCTCGTGACCCCACCGTACTCCCATCGCTGGCCTAGCCATCCCTCTACTCACCCACACATGCTGTTATTCTCCGGCGATGGCAGACGAACCAGTAAATCCTCGTACTCCTCCGCGTGGGAAACAACTACTGAGTATTCCCTGGCTCCGTGTCGTTCCCTTCCTAGGCCTCGCCGTCGTCCACCGCCCTGGTTCTCTTGGCGTGGCCTGGTCAACGTGGTCAATGAACGACATCCATCGGAAGTGGACTGTACGTCGAGAGGCTGACAGCTGGGTCCACGGCCGCACGCAAGGAAATGCCTCCTTATTACGCGCAAAATAATGATTCCTCCACCTGACATCTAGGACCCGCGGGAAGGGCCTCTGTATTTCGCGAAAAAAATGTTCCCCCCGCTGACAGGTTGGACCCACCAGCTATATCTTCGCACGCAAGGAAGCGCCTCCTTATTACGCCCAAAAAAATGAATACCCCCCTGCTAGCTGGGACCCAACATATTGTTGGGCTGACTTGTGGGCCTACTAAGTTGACGGGGACGGAGGGCTTTGTCAACTTAGTCAATACTCCAGTGACCGTATGATGTCCATCCAACGGCCATAGTGCTTCTTCAACCTCTGGTCTTCTTGCTCCAGCCGCCCAAAGCAGTGCCGGTCGTGTCGCCTTCTCCTGCCTCCCGTGGCCGGCTGTGCTACCGCGGAGGCCTCACCGCCCCCATACTACTCCCACCACTGGCCAGGTCATCCCTCCACTCACCCACACCCCCTATTATTCTGCAGCGACGGCAGCCTCACACCGCAGCCGAACCAGTGAACACCCATACTCCTCTCCGCGTGGGCATCCACTGCCCGTCTTGCTTGGCTCCGCATCGTCCTCTTCCTAGGCCTCGCCGTCGTCCACCTCCGTGGTGCTCTCGGCGCGGCGTGGTCAATGTGGTCAAGGACCGACTTCCGTTAGAAGAGTGCTGTACATGGAGAGGCTGACAGCTGGGTCCACGGCAGCCGCAAGGAAGTGCCTCCTTATTATGCGGAAAATAATTATTCCTCCACCTGACAGCAGGGACCCACCAGACGGTCCACCAGTATTTTGCAAAAAAATCGTTTCCCCCTGACTGCTGGGACCCACCGGATGGGCCACCGTATTTCGTGAAAAAAACGTTCCCCCGCTGTCAGCTCGGACCCAACGGAAGTGCCTCCTTATTACGCACAAAAAATGAATACTCCCCCGGCTAGCTGGGACCCACCTTGGTGGGAGGCTGACTTGTGGGCCCACTAAGTTGACGGGGACGAAGGGCTTTGTCAACTTAGTCAATATGAACGATTCTAGCTCCAGTGACCGTACGATGTCCATCCAACGGCTGTAGTGCTTCTTCAACCTCTGGTCTTCTTGCTCCAGCCGCCCAAAGCAGCGCCGGTCATGCCGCATGCTCCTACCTCCCGTGGCCGGCTATGATGCCGCAGAGGCCTCACCGCCCCCTACTATTCCCACCGCTGGCAAGGCCCTGCGGTGACGGCAGCCTCACACCGTAGCCGAACCAGTGAACCCTCGTACTCCTCTCCGTGCGGGCTTCCACTGTCGCGTCTTCCACGGCTCTGTGTCGTCCCCTTCCTAGGCCTCGCCGTCGTCCACCGCCGTGGTGCTCTCCGTGCGGCGTGGTCAACGTGGTCAAGGAACGACTTCCAACGAAAGAGTACTGTACATGGAGAGGATGACAGCTGGGTCCACGGCCACATCCCAGTTTTTTTGTGATTTGCCAAGTAAGTCGCTTTGTCAGGCCTGTTGAGCTGCAAATCTTTCAATACGAGGAAGCTTTCATTCGGCTGGCCGAGAAAATGGCCCATCAGTAATGAGAAATGGGATGTACATTTTTAAAACACATCAAACCAGCAATTAGTTTCAAATATATTTTTTTCATTTCAAGATTTTAAATTACATAAATTTTTATGCATTGAGAATTTGTTGGATTTTATATTGATATACATTTATTTTTAAAATCAGTTTGAATGTGAGTCGAAATTTCGGGATTAAAAACAGTTCGGACCGCACCGAAATATGCAAATTTCGTATAATTTTTTAACCGTGGCCACAATATGGGCTGTAATGCTCACAAAAAGAATATGGGCTCCAAAAAAACCTTAAGAATTAGCAAATGGGTTGTAAATTATTAGAAATAATGGCAGATCGGCTGTATGTTGTTTTCCAAAGATTTGAGGCTTTCCTAAAAAAAGGTTGACGCACAAGCACTGACTATTGGATGTCCATCCAACGGCCGTCGTGCTTCTTCAATCTCTGCTCTTCCTGCTCCAGCCGCTCAAACAAGCGCCGGCGGGACTGCCTGCTCCCTCCTCCCCGCGGCCGGCTGTGCTGCCGCGCAGGCCTCACTGCCCCACCGTACTCCCATCGCTGGTCTAGCCATCCCTCTACTCACCCACACCTGCTGTTATTCTCTGGCGACGGCAGACGAACCAGTAAACCCTCGTACAGTCGTACTCCCCTCCGCGTGGGAAACAACTGCCGAGTATTCCCTGCCTCCGTGTCATCCCCTTCCTAGGCATCATCGTCGTCCACCGCCGTGGTGCTCTCGGCGCGGCGTGGTCAATGTGGTCAACGACCGACTTACATCGGAAGAGTACTGTGCGTGGAGACGCTGACAGCTGGGTCCACGGCCGCAGCAAGGAAGTGCCTCCTTATTACGCGCAAAATAATTATTCCTCCACCTTACAGAGGGGACCCACCGGATGGGCCACCGTATTTCGCGAAAAAAACATTTCCCCCCTAACTACTGGGACCCACCAGCTACACCTTCGCACGCAAGGAAGTGCGTCCAGGCAAAAAAAACAAAATGATTCTCCCCCTTGACTGCTGGGACCCACCAGCTACATCTTCGCACGCAAGGAAGTGCCTGACAGTCGGGACCCACCTGGTCGAAGCGTACGTAGCGTTGTCATTTTGGTCGCGAACGTGTACATACATATATACTGGTGGATGTAGAGGCGTGCACGTGTCATAGTAGAGGCGCGTACGTGTCGTAGTAGAGGCACGCACGTAGCATGTACACGTACTTACAGCGACCAGGGTGCAAGAAAGAAATTACGGCCACGTATGTGTACATACGAGCGGGGTCTCGAACGCCTACTCGCGCATACGTACGGCGAGGGCTCGTTGACATGGCTGGTTTGGAACGGAGAAATAGCATCGTCGTCGTGTTCATGGGGAGGCAACGGAATGCGTCGTGTTCATCGGGAGGCAATGGAACGTGTGGGAGCCAACCGACTGGGTCAGAACGGAATGCGTGGTCGTGTTCATCGGGAGGGCTTGGACGGAACAGGCGATGGAAACGAGGCCTGGCGTACCGCAGAATGGAGGAAACGGCCTTGTGTTCGACCGGCCATGTTTGAAACGGGATCCTGTTCATCGGGAGGGGTGTGGCGTACCGCAAAACGGACGAAACGGACCTCCTACGGTCGAAACGGGGGTCCTGTTGATCGGGGGGGTGTGGTGTACCGCAAAACAGAGGAAATGGACCTCCTACGGTCGAAACGGGGGTCCTGTTGATCGGGAGGGGTGTCGCGTACCGCAAAACGGACGAAATGGACCTCCTACGGTCGAAACAGGGGTCCTGTTCATCAGGAGGGTGTGGCGTACCGTAAAACGGGACTACACGGGATACTGTTCATCTCCACCGTCGACCTCCTCCAGCCTCCACGGGCTACCGTCGACCTCCTCCAGCCTCCACGGGCTACCATCGACCTCCTCCAGCCTCCACGGGCTCCTGTTCATCCATCCTCCACCGCGCGCTACTCCACCGGCTACTGTTCAACCACCCCTCCACGGGCACCCCCTCCACCGTCTACTGTTCATCCAGCCCTCCACACCACAGGGTCCTGTTCAAACACCCCTCCATGGGCACCCCTCCACCGTCTATTGTTCATCCAGCCCTCCACCATACCACGGGGTCCTGTTCATCCAGAGGCAACGCCACCGCTCACTGTTCATCCAACCCCCCCCCCCCCGGCAACGCTCACTGTTCATCCTAGAGGCAGCATCGATTGGCTTCAGTTAGCAGCAGTAGCGAAGGAATCGCTCGATCGGGTTCAATTAGCAGCCATCGATCGATCGCGAGTTAAGTAACGCGTAGCCTGCAGTGCAATCGCCCGGGTTTAGTTAGAGCCCAACGCCTCGTTCGGGTTCAGTTAGAGCCAACGCCTCGCACACACGCGCGTACGTGTACGAGAGAAACGCGCATCGCTCGGCCCCCGACCTCCCACCGTAACCAGGAACTATAACACCCATGATGCGGCTATATCTCCCACGTATCGGAGCACGACTTAGAGGCATAACCGCATTGTAGGCATGTCGCAAGAGGGGTAATCTTTACACATCCCATGTACAAAATAAGAAAGAGGTACAGAGTTGGCTTACAATCGCCACTTCACACAATACATAAATATAGCATTACATCATCCAGATACAATCAAGGTCCGACTACGGAACCAAAATAAAGACAACCCCAAATGTGATAGATCCCCGATCGCCCCAACTTGGCTCCACTACTGATCGTCTGGAAAGGAAACGTAGTAACGTCCTGAGTCCTCGTCGAACTCCCACTTGAGTTCAGTCGCATCCCCTGGAATGGCATCATCGGCACCTGCATCTAGTTTTGGAAGTAATCTGTGAGTCACAAGGACTCAGCAATCTCACACCCTCGCGATCAAGACCATTTAAGCTTATGGGTAGGGATAAGGTAGTGAGGTGGAGCTGCAACAAGCACTAGCATATATGGTGGCTAACATACGCAAATGAGAGCGAGAAGAGAAGGTAAAGCATGGTTGAGAAGCTACAAAGATCAAGAAGTGATCCTAAAACTACTTACATTCAAGCATAACACGAGACCGTGTTCTCTTCCCGGACTCCGCCGAAAAGAGACCATCACGGCTACACACGCTGTTGATTCATTTTAATTAAGTTAAGTGCCAGGTTTTCTACAACCGGATATTAACAAGTTCCCATCTTCCCATAACCGCGGGCACGACTTTCGAAAGTTCAAATCCCTGCAGGGGTGTCCCAACTTAGCCCATCACAAGCTCTCATGGTCAACGAAGGATATTCCTTCTCCCAGGACGACCCAATCAGACTCGGAATCCTGGTTACAAGACATTTTGACAATGGTAAAACAATACCAGCAAAGCCGCCCGATGTGCCGACAAATCCCGATAGGAGTCGCACGTATCTCGTTCTCAGGGCACACCGGATGAGCCAGACGTCGGGTTGGCATAGACCTTGGTTGCCCAGGGGGCGCCGGACATCGCTCAGGTTGGACCAACACTTAGAGAAGCACTGGCCCGGGGGGGTTAAAATAAAGATGACCCTTGAGTCCGCGAAACCCAAGGGAAAAAGGCTAGGTGGCAAATGGTAAAACCAAGGTTGGGCCTTGCTGGAGGAGTTTTTTTCAAGGCGAACTGTCAAGGGGTTCCCATTATAACCCAACTGCGTAAGGAACGCAAAATCAAGGAACATAACACCGGTATGATGGAAACTAGGGCGGCAAGAGTGGAACAAAACACCAGGCATAAGGCCGAGCCTTCCATCCTTTACCAAGTATATATGTGCATTAAAGTAAACAAGATATAATAATGATATCTCAACAATAAACATGTTCCAACAAGGAACAAACTCCAATCTTTACCTGCAACTAGCAACGCTATAAGAGGGGCTGAGCAAAGCGGTAACGTAGCCAAACAACGGTTTGCTAGGACAAGGTGGGTTAGAGGTTTGGCATGGCAATATGGGAGGCATGATAAAGCATGTGGTAGGTATCGCGGCATAGGCATAGCAATAGAGCGAGCAACTAGCAAGCAAAGATAGAAGTGATTTCGAGGGTATGGTCATCTTGCCTGCAAAGTTCTCCGAGTTGACGTAAGCTTGATCCTCGTAAGCGTACTCAACAGGTTCCTCGATCACGTGCTCGTCTCCCGGCTCTACCCAAGGCAAGAACACAAGCAAGGGAAACACAATCAACCACGGTGCAATGCGCAAGCAACATGATGCAAAACATGGCATGATATGCGGGATGTAAAATGCAATGCATATGCGTGCTCTGGAAGGAAAAGATTGAACCAGGCCTCAACTTGGCAAACCAAGTGTGCCGCTGGAAAGATGAGTTGATTTCGGTCAAAATTGATATAAAGATCACCGGAATCGGATGCACGGTTTGCAAATGGCAAGCAAAACAATAATGGCACAATTCTGCGATTAACAACACGATGCCATCTAGAATGCAACAAGAAACTAAGCTACTGCACTCCAACATAGCAACAAAGCACATGGAAGTGATCTACTCAAGAATCTTGACAAAATATGAACAATGAGCTACGGCTAAATCACACAATAGAAGGCTCAAACAAGCATGGCAAAAGTGCAAAAGATAATAGCATCACAGACTTAGTGAAAATAGCAACATGTCAGGATTTAACATCAGGAAGCAATGTTTAGAGCAAGATAACAACATGCTACAGGATCAGATCATAGCAAAGAAAGGCATGTCATGGATCTACTCAGAGCATATAACAAAAGTCCCTTACTGACCATAAGCCAAAAAGGATCATAAAATATGATGGCACCCATGTAAACATAGCAAGATTCGTTAACAGATTCAGACTTAGCAGAAAACTGGACATGGAAAAAACAGAATTATGTAGGCATGTTTGCGAGCTCGATGCACTCAACACAAGGCATTGCATGACAAGCTAAGCATACACCCAGCAAGAAGACATGATCAAGAAGCTATCCATGGCAAGAACAACCTCATAGCATGCATGGATAAACTACAACAACCTTGGCAAAATTGAATAACATGTAAATAATCTGCCAGGAACATTTTATAGCAAAAGTAGAGCAGGATTGAGTCATGCTAGGGTACTCCATAAATGCAAAAAAAGAAATGGATGGATAGATCATAAAAATATCTCAAAATCATGCTTACTAAACATGCTCAAAAAAGGCATGGATCACTCTGTAGCAACATGAATACATGGCATAAAAATAACATCAGGGAAATGACTTGGAAGAATTCTAAGTCCCTGAAATCAGCACCATCACGAGAGCTACTTTGCAAGCTTGTGCTAGTCGCCACATTGATCACAAAAATACATGGCATACACCCCTGTAAAGATGGCATGGCATAGCCCAAAACACATGTAGGGATCAAGTTCATAGGAGGCATACAATAATCATGGCAAAAATGACAAATGTCCATAATCTGTTAAGAAACAGAAACTAACATTTTATAGCACTCTTGCAACAGCATTTTAGGCATCAAGATGGACTCAAACAAGCATGGTGCAATGGAATGAAATGAAGAGGACATCCTAACGAGCAATTTGATGTCTCACACGCGCAAAACGGAGCTACGGATGATGAGATATGGTACGATGAACATGGCCTGAAAAAGTTACAGATCCAGGGACTTAGAAGAAAAATCACCTCCGGATCTACGGTTAACCCGGGCGCGCAAAACGAGATGGCGGCGGATCTCGCCGGAGACGACGTCGGACGACGGTCAGAGACGAGGGAGAGGCGGCGGCCGGGCTCGGGGGCGCCGGATCCGGTCCGGCCCGACCGGATCCGCGGCGAGGCGGGAGGAAGCGGCGGCGGTCGCGGCAGGGCGACGGCGCCAGAGCGCGGAGCGGTGACCGGGCGGCAGAGGCACGGGCGGCGTGCGGTGGCGGCGGCCGGCGCCGGTGAGGAGGAGGTGCGGCGGCGTGGCGAAGGCGGAGCGGGCGCACGGGGCGGCGGCGGCTGGGCCCGCGGGGGCCGGCTGCGGGCCTCGGCGGGCCGGCGTGGCGGTGGTGGGCGGTGGACACGTGGCGAGTCCCGATTGGCTGAGGGGGGTGACGGACGTGTCCGGCCGGCGGCGAACGTGTCCGGCGTCGTGGAGGAGCGGGGCTAGGGTTTGGACCCGGGATTTTCGAAGGGGGGCATATATTTATAGGTAGAGGGAGCTAGGAGAGTCCAAATGAGGTGCGGTTTTCGGCCACGCGATCGTGATCAAACGACCGAGAGGATGGAGGGGGTTTGGATGGGTTTTTGGGCCACTTTGGAGGGGTGTTGGGCTGCAACACACATGAGGCCTTTACGGCTCCTCGGTTAACCGTTGGAGTATCAAACGAACTCCAAATGGCGCGAAACTTGACAGGCGGTCTACCGGTGGTATACCAAGGCCGCTTGGCAAGTCTCGGTCCATTCCGAGAAAGTTTAACACCTGCTCACGAAAAGAGGCAAAAGGGAGGCGTCGGAGGGCATAGGAGTGCCGGAATGCAAAACGGACAACGGGGAAAATGCTCGGTTGCATGAGACGAACACGTATGCAAATGCGATGCACATTATGACATGATATGAAATGCAAGACATGGACAAAATGCAAAACGAAGACAAAACCCAACCACGAGGGAATATCATAACTTAGTGCCGAAAATGGCAAGAGTTGGAATACAAATATGGCAAGTTACATACGGGGCGTTACAGGAACTCCCTGAAATTTTCCTCCCCCTCGCTTCTACCACGGTTTTTTCCGTCATGGACGGCCCAAAGAATGTCATGCAGTTGCATCTCCGGCCCGCCCAGGACGAAAAGCCCATTTTCTGTCATGATTTTTTGTCATAGAAGTAGGATCCCACCACATCTATGATGATACCGGGTTTTGTCACAATTATCGTCATAGAAGTGTCATATGTATGACAGAAAAAAAATTCCTTCGGCCCAAAATGTCACGGATGTGCCTTTTTTTGTAGTGTATGGTGTTGATGTAGAAGCCCTCCATGATCGATTCCCCCTCTGGCGGAGCTCCGGAAAAGGCCCCAAGATGGGATCTCTTGGGTACAGAAGGTTGCGGCCATGGAAATAGGGTTTCGTGGTGCTCCTGGATGTTTTTGGTGTGTATGGATATATATATATATATATATATATATATATATATATATATATATATATATATATATATATATATAGGAGGAAGAAGTAGGTCAGTGGAGCTGCGAGGGGCCGACGAGGGTGGGGGCGCGCCCTCCTGCCTCGTGGCCGCCTCCCTTCTTTCTTGATGTCTACTACAAGTCCTCTGGATTATGTTTGTTCCAAAAATAACTCTCCCGAAGGTTTCATTCCGTTTGGATTCCGTTTGATATTCCTTTTCTGCGAAACACTGAAATAGGCAAAAAAAAAACAGCAATTTGCACTGGGCCTTGGTTTAGTAGGTTAGTCCCAAAAATAATATAGAAGTGTATAAATAAGCCCATTAACATCCAAAATAGATAATATAATAGCATGGAACAATCAAAAATTATAGATACGTTGGAGACGTATCAAGCATCCCCAAGCTTAATTCCTGCTCGTCATCGAGTAGGTAAATGATAAAAACAGAATTTTTGATGTGGAATGCTACCTAGAATAATTCTCAATGTAATTTTCTTTATAGTGGCATGAATATTCAGATCCGAAAGATTCAAGACAAAATTTTAATATTGACATCAAAATAATAATACTTCAAGCATACTAACTAAGCAATCATGTCTTCTCAAAATAACATGGCAAAAGAAAGTTCATGCCTACAAAATCATATAGTTTGGTCATGCTCCATTTTCATCACCCACGAATGCTCTCATCTTGCACAACCCCGATGGCATGCCAAGAAATTGTTTCATACTTTAGCAATCTCAAACTTTTTCAACGTTCACACAATACATGAGCGTGAGCCATGGATATAACACTATGGGTGGAATAGAATATGATGATGGGGGTTATGTGGAGAAGACAAAAAAGGAGAAAGTCTCACATTGACGAGGCTAGTCAACAGGCTAGGGAGATGCCCGTCAATTGATGTCAATGCAAGGAGTAGGGATTGCCATGCAACGGATGCACTAGAGCTATAAATGTATGAAAGCTCAACAAAAGAAACTAAGTGGGTGTGCATCCAACTTGCTTGCTCACGAAGACCTAGGGCATTTGAGGAAGCCCATTGTTGGAATATACAAGCCAAGTTCTATAATGAAAAATTCCCACTAGTATATGAAAGTGACAGAACAAGAGACTCTCTATCACAAAGATCATGGTTGTGACGCCCCGAGACTGATGCGCTAGGTGTCTTCCAGTTATTCGTCGTTGTTGCCATGTCATTTGCTTGCGTGTTGCATCGTGTCATGTCATCATGTGCATTGCATCATCATGTTTCAAAACCTGCATCCGTCCGGGTCTTCCGGTTCTCTCCGTTGTCCGTTCTGCGCCCAGACACACTTGCGCGCGCCCGCGGCATGTCCAAAATATTATTTTATAAGTGGTCGGAAAATGTTCTCGGAACGGATGAAAGTTGGCATGCGGTGTTTTTATGTTGTAGGTAGGCCGCGTGCCAAGTTTCATCGCGTTCGGAGTCCGTTTGACGCCCCAACGGATAACTATAGCGGCAGTATAGCCGGTCTAACATCGGACTTTTTCGGTCTCCGAAAACTGTTGTCGGGCTTTCCCTCTCTTTCCTCTCTAGACCGTCTACACAGCCCACTACCTACCGTCAGGTCCAACCTAACCTCTCTTGTCAGCCTGCGGCCCTCCTCGCGCGCGTCCGAAAGCTGCCCCGGACCCGAACCGGATTTTCATCGCTGTTGTGTCCAGATCATCCCCAAACATCTACAAAACGTCTCCCTTTTGTTAATTGGACTTCCTAGTCTATTTTTTCCCGACCCTCCGATTACGATCGTAGGGACGGATTAGTCCCTAAATGTCTCCCTCTTTCTTTATATATATATACTCTCTAGTCTAAATCTAGACCAAACCCTAACTTCTAGGCGCTTGTCCCTACCGCCGCCGCCACACTTATTCCCCAAATCCCCATCGGGATCTCACCCACAGCCAACCACAAACCTCCCCTGGTCTCCTCCTCGTTGTCCCATCGAACCAATCCCACCGCACCAGCTCCTCCCGATCCATCAAGCGCCTCCTCCTCCCTGTTCAATCCAGAGGAGTGGAGCTCCTCCGCGCCCACGCCTCCTCGCACCTTCCTTCCCTACTCCCAAAGACAGCCACGAGCGAGCGCCCGAGCCCCTGTCGAGCTCTTCCTCTACTCGCACAACAGCATCTCGTCTTCGTCACCATGAGTCGCCAGGACCGGCCTCGTCCCTCTCCCTCCCTTTGTTCTCCTCCTCCCGCCGTCTCTCTCTCTAAGTACTCTCTCTCTCTCAAGTGCCCGTAGCCGCCGCCCAGGAAGTTCGCCGTTGACCCCGTCTTCGCCAGATCCGGCCGGGATCCACCAGATCCGGGGCCCTGCGAATCGTTCCCGGCCTCACCAGCGTCACCGGACCCGTCGTCGCCGGAGCTTCATCGCGCTGCCGCTTCCTTCCTCCTACTGCTGTGTTTTCTTCTCGAGGGAGACCAGCGCCCCGACCTGAAGCCCGTGTCCCTGCCTCGCATGGACCTCGCCCTGCCTCCGCTCGATCTGCCTACGAGGCCCAGCTCCCTCCTTCGCGTGAAGCCCAGTTACAGCAACGCCCTGCCTCCTTTCACCTGGGCCGGCCTCGCCTCGGCCTGCTTCGGCTCCCGATGGACCTCCACGTCGCCCGCGCCTGGGCCTCCTTGCGCAAGGCCCAGCGCGCCAGCACCCCTCTGCAGCCTGCTCCTTTGACTGGGCCGAAGCCCATGGGTGAGGCCACCCACAGAGCCCCTCCATTGTTTTATTTCTACCGTTGGGCCAGACTGCAGTTTTGGCCCGAGATGTGTTTTTTTTTCGCAGAATGTTTTAGCTAATTTTCCCGAGAATGCAGATTTACAGAAAAGCCCTTGCACTTCATGCATTTAATAACTCACCAACCGTGCATCGGATTAAAACAATTTATATATGAACTTGCTTAGAAATTCATCTAGTTTCATAATATGTCACCCTCATCCATGTTTAACATGTTTAAAATGTTGTTTGTTTAAATTTGCTTAATAACTTGCTAAAATGATTTAAATAACCGTAACTCGGTTTGTAACAAACTTTATATGTAAATGGGGTAGAAAAATGTCTAGTTTAACATGGTGGCTTTAGTTTGCATGTTTAACAACTCTAAAATTGTGTTTAGGGCAGAACAGTACCAAACCTAATATATGCATATGAGGATTTACCGGAATTGTTGTTCGTTGCTTCCGGCCTCATTTAAGCTTGCCTAGATAGGTAGTTTTATTATGTTTCACCCTCTTGCCATGTTTAACAACATTTAATATTGTTGGGTACATAAACAAGTTCGAACCAAATAAGTCACGTGGTGTTTCGTCAATATGCAACGGATTTGCATATTGAGCTCCACTTAATTTGTAGTATTGTTTGTGCATATTGCCATGCCATGCTTCATTAAACCAGACATGCATCATACTTGATTGTGCATCATGCCATGTTCATGTGTTGGTTGTTTACTATGTTGTTTGCTCCTTTTCCAGTGTTGCTTCTTCGGGTTGGTTCCGATAACGTCGTGTTGTGAGGATCCGTTCATCTACGTCCGTTTGTCTTCTTCATGGACTCGTTCTTCTTCCTTGCGGGATCTCAGGCAAGATGACCATACCCTCGAAATCACTTCTATCTTTGCTTGCTAGTTGCTCGCTCTTTTGCTATGCCTATGCTACGATACCTACCACTTGCTTATCATTGCCTCCCATATTGCCATGAGCCTCTAACCCACCTTGTCCTAGAAAACCGTTGTTTGGCTATGTTACCGCTTCGCTCAGCCCCTCTTATAGCGTTGTTAGTTGCAGGTGAAGATTGAAGTTTGTTCCTTGTTGGAACATGGAAATCGTTCCTTGTTGGAACATTGTTTTGCTTGTTGGGATATCACAATATCTCTTATTTAATTAATGCATCTATATACTTGGTAAAGGGTGGAAGGCTCGGCCTTATGCCTGGTGTTTGTTCCACTCTTGCCGCCCTAGTTTCCGTCATATCGGTGTTATGTTCCCGGATTTTGTGTTCCTTACGCGGTTGGGTAATAATGGGAACCCCTTGACAGTTCGCCTTGAATAAAACTCTTCCAGCAATGCCCAACATTGGTTTTACCATTCGCCACCTAGCCTTTTCTTTTCCCTTGGGGGTCGCGCGCCCAAGGGTCATCATTATTTTAACCCCCCCCCGGGCCAGTGCTCCTCTAAGTGTTGGTCCGACCGAGCAGACTGCGGGGCCACCTCGGGGCAACTTGAGGTTTGGTTTTACTCGTAGGATGTCTCATCTGAGTGTGCCCTGAGAACGAGATATGTGCAGCTCCTATCGGGATTTGTCGGCACATTCGGGCGGTGTTGCTGGACTTGTTTTACCATTGTCGAAATGTCTTGTAAACGGGATTCCGAGTCTGATCGGGTCTTCCCGCTAGAAGGAATATCCTTCGTTGACCGTGAGAGCTTGTCATGGGCTAAGTTGGGACACCCCTGCAGGTTTTGAACTTCCGAAAGCCGTGCCCGTGGTTATGGGCAGATGGGAATTTGTTAATGTCCGGTTGTAGAAAACTTGAACCTTAACTTAATTAAAATGCATCAACCGCGTGTGTAACCGTGATGGTCTCTTTCCGGCGGAGTCTGGGAAGTGAACACGGTGTTGGAGTTATGCTTGACGTAGGTTGTTCTAGGATCACTTCTTGATCATAGTTTCTCGATCGTGCTTTGCCTTCTATTCTCGCTCTCATTTGCGTATGTTTATCCACCATATATGCTAGTCGCTTGCTGCAGCCCACCTCATACCTTTTAACCTTCCTATAAGCTTAAATAGTCTTGATCGCGAGGGTGTGAGATTGTTGAGTCCCCGTGACTCACAGATACTTCCAAAACCAGTTTGCAGGTACCGATGTTACAGAGCAGGTGGGGTCGATCGAGCAGGTTACCTTTTAACCTGGAGCTCGATGAAGATCTTGTCCTTTGTGTTGTTTCGTTCTAGTTGATCAGTAGAGGAGCCCAGTTGGGGTCGATCGGGGACCTTGTCGCATTTGGGGTTCTTCTTTTATTTTGGATCCGTAGTCGGACCTTGATTGTATTTGGATGTTGTAATGCTTTATTCATGTTTTGTGTGAAGTGGCGATTGTAAGCCAACTATGTATTTTTTCCTTTACTTATTTACATGGGTTGTGTGAAGATTACCTCACTTGCGACATTGCTTTCAATGCGGTTATGCCTCTAAGTCGTGCTTTGACACGTGGGAGATATAGCCGCATCGAGGGCATTACAATGGTGCTACTTTGAAGCACAAGTGTGGAAAAAGAGGATAGTAGCATTGTCCCTTTTTATTTCTTTGTCTTTTTTGGGCCTTTCTTTTTTTATTTGGCCTTTCTCTCTTTTTTTATTTGGGACAATGCTCTATTAATGATGATCATCACACTTCTATCTATTTACAACTCAATGATTACAACTCGATACTAGAACAAAATATGACTCTATATGAATGCCTCCGGCGGTGTACCGGGAAAAGCAATGAATCAAGAGTGACATGTATGATAAATTATTCATGGTGTCTTTGCCACAAATACGATGTTAAGTACATGATCATGCAAAGCGATATGACAATGATGAAGCGTGTCATAAATGAAACGGTGGAAAGTTGCATGGCAATATATCTTGGAATGGCTATGGAAATGCCATAATAGGTAGGTATGGTGGCTGTTTTGAGGAAGATATAAGGAGGTTTATGTGTGATAGAGCGTATCATATCACGGGGTTTGGATGCACCAGCGAAGTTTGCACCAACTCTCAAGGTGAGAAAGGGCAATGCACGGTACCGAAGAGGCTAGCAATGATGGAAAGGTGAGAGTGCGTATAATCCATGGACTCAACATTAGTCATAAAGAACTCACATAGTTATTGGAAAAATCTGCAAGTCATCAAAAACCAAGCATTACACGATGCTCCTAGGGGGATAGATTGGTAGGAAAAGACTATCGCTCGTCCCCGACCGTCACTCATAAGGAAGACAATCAAAGAACACCTCATGTTTCAAATTTGTTACACAACGATTACCATACGTGCATGTTACGGGACTTGCAATCTTCAACACAAGTATTTCTCAAATTCAGAACTACTCAACTAGCACACTCTAATATCACCATCTTTATATCTCAAAACAATTATCAAGTATCAAACTTCTCATAGTATTCAATGCACTTTCTATGATAGTTTTTATTATACCTGTCGTGGAATTGTCACGGCAGATGTCCTCATTGAAAGGACTTAGTCGTGAGGCCAACACATCTATGTGGTAGCTTGAGAGGGGTTGAGCGGGACGAAAGACGCGAGGTTTTACCCAGGTTCGGCCTCTCACGGTGGAGGTAAAATCCTATATCCTACTTCATTGATATTGATGATGATGATCACAATTACAGGGGTGCTCTATCTCGAGAGCAATAAACTTGTATGTCTAGATAGACTTATCAAAAACCCTCTCCTCTTGGGGAGCCCTGCCCCTCCTTATCTATGTTGAAGGGGCGTCTTACATGACTAGTCCTATTAGGATTAGGATTACTCTATTACAAGTGGAGTCCTAGTCTTACTTCCTTTGTAAGGGAATATTCCTTATGCTTTCCTCTTAAGCCGGCCCACCATAATAGGAGACGGCTTTCCATGAACCGCCTGTTGGGCCAACAGGTCTTGTCGCTCCTCTGACCGGTGTGTCGGGTTACCAATGAGTCACAAGGCCCAGCCGGGTCATCAGTGAGTGGAGAGATCCGGGCGGGTCACTTCGTGAGTCGCCAAGTTAGGGCGGGTTACTAGTGAGTCGCCAAGTCCGGCCGGGTCATACCATAGGGTATATCCCCGACATTAGCCCCCAGTTTAATTTGGATTTATCCATGTTAAACTGATCCTGCAAAATAAACACAAGAACAAATTTGACAGGTTGTGCTCCAGGTTAAAAATTCTTGTAAGCCGGCACCTAATCATCCTTAAGTCCTTGTCATTTCCTTCTTCTGGACATTCCGGGTCAATAGACCTGCTTCATAATTAATTTGCTGACATTGGCTTCTCATAGAAATATATTGTGAAGAATATTTGTTTCAGCTCCCAATGCTTAACAAAAATATAGGTCTTGAAATACTCATCTGATTTTTAGCCGGATTGTAGAACTTGCCGGTTTATTATTGCCAAAATATCCGATTTGTAAATATTGGTAGCACCAGGTCATAGTTGTTGCCGACGCCAGGTCATAGTTATTGGTGATGCCGAGTCATGATTGTTGGTGACGCCGGGTCATGACTGTTGGTGATGCTGGGTCAATCTGATTTGCTTAAAACTGAGAATTCAAAAGTATTTCTCCTTATATCCGTGTTACCTATAGCCCCCAAGTGTCGGGTTGTCATGCTTGCATCAACCTGGGACTTGTAATTGTCTTATGCTCACAAAAACTTCAACTGGTGTAGCCCCCAAGGGTTCGATCATTATGCAATAATGAGCGGGGACTTTGTAGATGTAGACTTGAGCAGCAACATGTAGCCCCCAAGTGTCGGCTCAGTAAGATAATATTGAGCTGGGACTTTATGTATGATTCATTGATAATAACATCATATGATGTAATCTCCACCATGGGGCTTGAACCCACGTCCACAAGGTTAAGAGCTTTGTACTCTACCAACTGAGTAGTGGATCTTTCAATATAATGGATTAAGGCTTGTGTACCTTGAATTTCCGACAGGAGCAATTGGTAGCCCCCAAGGGCTGGCTCATTACAATGTGATGAGTCGGGTCTTCAATAAGGCCAATAAAAATGACTTTGCATTAGCCCCCAAATGCCATGGTGCATGCTGGCAGTGACATGGGACTTGCATATTTGATGTAATCTCAACTTGAATAATGTAGCCCACAAGTGTCGGGTCGTAAGCCTGCAGCAACTCGGGAGTATTCCTTCCATTGTAGAATAAATTATATCCATTGATGAAATAATATCCATTGCACTGAAGCGACTTTGAAAACCTCAATCGTAATATTGGTTATTGATAACCATAATAAAAATCCAGCTGTGTTGGCTATTAAAGATTTGAATAATATAACGCGGTTTGAAAAACCGGTTCCTGTGATATTGAATCGTACTGCTGGTTTAGGATACCTGTGCAATAAGGGTGATAACCCAATCTTTAGAAGCCAAAAACTACCAAATGTTTATGATTGTCATATATGGCGACTTATCATCCAAAGTCAAGCCGGGTTAATCGAAGCCATATATATGCTTCAGATATGAACCAAAAGTCTCAAGACAAACCCAAAAGACTGTTTTCAAAAAACTTAAGCAAAATAGAAAGATGAATTTGAGGCTTCTGATTTGAATACGATCAGTAAACCGGACCAAAGGGGTTAAGCTAGGATTTGAATACGATCATGTAGCCCCCAATGGCTTTGGCGTTGCGCCGATCAAGAAGGTACCGACAGCTATGTTCTCTTTGGTTCGTATATGACCTATGTTTGAACAGGAAGCCCACAAATGACCTTGAGAGTTTTTTAATGACTCTGATTCGAATATGATCAAAGTCGGACCCAAAAGGGGTTAAGCTATGATTCGAATACGATCAAGAAGCCCCCTAGTGAGTTTGGCATTGTGCCGATCAAGAGGGTACCGACAGCTATGTTCTCTTTGGTTCAAATACGACCTATGTTTGAATAGGAAGCCCCCAAATGACCTTGTGAGCTGTGCTCAAGGGGCACCTATGTTTGAGCTGTGCTTTTGCAACAGACTCTCTTTGGTACCTTTAATTTTTCCTGAGAACTCGAACTTGCGAGAGATTATTCTTTTGAACCGGAAATTCTTAAACCGGATATTGAGAGCTTCAAAGATTTGTGGGAGACAGCTTTCCCTTGAGCCGGATTTTAAACCGGAATCCTTCTTTTTAAGTCGGAAATTTTCTGACGACCTTTAAATTTGCACCAATATGGCAGTTTAGGGTCCTGCATTAGATAACTTTGCAAGCCAGAGTAATTGCTCTTTTAAACAAAGCAATATATAATATAAAAATATACTGGATGGATTTCACCTGATATGTTAGGCCAGAAAATGTCCACCTCAGGGTTGATGATCACCATGGTGAATCTGAAATGAATCATGGCCGAGTCGGCCGTGGCAGTAGGTAGATGAGTCAGCCGTGGCGTTGTAAGCCGGTGCGGTCGAGTAAGTTGTCCTCCTCGTTTCAAGCCGGCGCCGACGCGTGAACCGGTCGTCCGTTCATCAGGTAATGTGACACGGAGGAAAACGTCATTGTAGAACGTTGCCAGTACGTGCTTTATACCCGCAGTATAACAATAATTTTATCTGTGTATAAAAACACCAATAGGGCAGTGTAATGGTACTCAGAGGAATGAAAATGTACTGATAAAATATATAGAAAGGATAGCACCTGGTTTTTTTGTTGGGCGACGGATGATATTTGCATGGTCCAGAGTTTAACTGGGATATACTGGGGTTCAACAGCAGCGTAAATGTGCTAGTCTGGTCTGATATCTGATGAGTCAGTAGTGTTGATATCTCCATCACGTGATCTCTTTAACTCTTTGAAAGAATTTAATATTCCGTTGTTTCATGTTGTAATGCTCATAGTCTCCAATGCGTGCGCTGGTACTGGAACTTGGACAAAAAAACTCCAACTCCTCCTCTGGCCGGGATGACCAGAGTACTACTTCCAGTATACCTCACCTCAACTCTCCATTCCCGCTTCTACCAAGCCGGCTTGGTGCGTAACCGCGGTGGTGGATGTGAACCGCAACAGCGGCTGTAAGAGCAGTGCGGGCAGCGCAAGGGCAGCGTGGGGAGGTAGTGTCAGCAGAGTTGAACAGCAGAGATAACCCGAAAGGCGGTTTGAAGCTTAGGTGAGCACGAGGCCGGGGTGCGGGTGCGAACCGGCGGGCGCTCGAAGTGGAATCCGACCAGAGAAAACACGGGCGTTGGAGGACGAGGTGCGATGGCGATTCAGGCGGGAGGCGACGGTGCAGGGGCGGCTCACCCACAGAGAAAGTGAAGTGGCAACAGAACTTTGGAGGCGAGGCCACGTGGTGCTCGCTCGGAGGCGAGGCTCCTGTCCTTGTCACTAATTAGGACCGGTGGTGCTTGCATATTTTTTTAATACATCGTCCATGTTGTAGAAAATGTTGATTTGGTCAAACGATGCATCCATTGCTTGATTTTTTTTTGAAACAGAGGCAAAATACTTGCCTCATTCATTAATAAAGGAGGAGAGTTTTAGAGTACAAATTAGTGGCTCCACAACATAGCTCGTCCGTCAATAAAAGGCAAAATAACAACTACTCACGCGGCATGATAATGCTTAGGTGCCTAGCTCCTGCCGTGACCCAAAGTTTGGCTTCATCTTGGATTAGTTTTAGAATCTAGAAGGGGGGCATTGATTTCTTCCTAAAAACTCTAGCATTCCTCTCATTCCAGATCACCCAACCGACAAGCATAGTAAGGGAAGCCATGGCCTTCCGGTTCGCCGTATTGGGCTTCGACATGTTTGTCCACCAATGTTTGATACTGCGCTCTGCCTACCATTGATGGATCTCGAGAGCCCCTAGGCCAAGCCACTCCTTTACCAATCTCCATAAGCGCAAGGTGAATCTGCACCGAAAGAAGAGGTGCGCGGACGTCTCGTTTGCCCTTCTACAGAGGATGCATAGGCCGCAATTCTCCCAACCTCGCTTCTCCAATCTATCCGCCATCCATATCCTGTTTTGAATCGCTAGCCAAGAGAAGAACTTGACCTTGGGAGGTGCCCAAACCTTCCAAATAGTCTTGTTCATGGTTGTCGTCGTGGAGCCCAAGAACTGGATCCTATAAGTAGAGGCCGCCGAATACTCACTGTTGGCCTCAAATTTCCAGGATATGTCGTCATCAATGTCCGGTGAAAGCTGGAATTGCTCCAAGCGGACCCAAAGGTCCACAAACTCCACAATGTGGTTGATCATTAGGTTGATGGAAGGATTGATCTTGTGCACCCAAGCATTGTCTCGCAGAGCATCCCTCACCACCCACTTCCTTCGCTTGGAGGCTGTGAAGATGAGGGGGCGATATCCTTAGGTTTTTTCCCTCTCAACCATGGTGCCTCCCAGAAGGGCGTCTTCCCTCCATTTCCCGGTAATGACGGTGGAGGCATAGAAGAGGTCCATATCCACCTCAGAGCACGGGTTTCCTAATCCCACCCATAGTCTAGTCGGGTCCTTCCACTCCACCCACGGCCATCTCAACCATAGAGCTCTTGCAAATTTCCCCAATTGCAGCACTCCAAGCCCGCCGAGATGCGTAGGGCGGAAAATAGTCTCCCAGTTGACCTTGCATTTTGCACCTGAAGTTTGACTCTGAGCTGACCACAGGAAAGCACGCTCAATTCTATTGACATTGTGTAGCACGCCGGCGGGAATGTTCAGGGATGTGATGTGGTAGATGACTTGTGAAGTGAGGACCGATTTGACCAAGGCCGCTCGGCCTATTGTGGTGATGTTTCTCCCTTGCCATGGAGGAAGCCTCGCAGCCACCTTGTCCTCAAGGTGTTGGAAGTCCACCCTTTTCAGCTGCCAGATGGATAATGGGAGTCCCAGGTACTTCAATGGGAAAGAAGTTCGCGAGGCGGGCATACTATGGAGTATGTCGTCAAGGTTTAGGTTGCCACAGCGAATTGCGACAACAGAGCTCTTCTGAAAGTTGGTGGACATACCGGTGACCCCTCCAAAGGCACTAAGGATGGCCGCAAGGTTGGCCACGTCTTCCCGTGAGGGGGAGATGAAGATAGCTGCATTGTCGGCATACAGGGAGGTACGAACAGTAGATCCACGCCCTCGGATTTTCTGCAGCAGGTTGTGACTTGTGGCAATGTCGAGGAGCTGCTGCAAGGGGTCGATCGCGAGGACAAAGAGTAGGGGTGAAAGGGGGTCCCCTTGTCTGAGCCCCCGACCATGGCAGATGGCGGCCCCGGCAATACCATTGAGGAGGACGCGCGAAGAGGACGTGCATAAGAGGGCTGCCACCCAATCCCGAAAGCGGTCCGGAAATCCCAATCGACGGAGTAGGTCAAGGATGTACTCCCATCGTACCGAGTCAAAGGCCTTCCGGATATCCAACTTGAAGAGCAAGGATGGAGTTTTGTTTCTGTGTAGGCGTCGCGCGAGGTTTCTCACGTACATGAAGTTGTCATGGATGCTTCGTTTCTTGATGAAAGCACTCTGCGCAGTGGAGACAAGGTTGTTCATGAAAGGGCAAAGGCGGGACGCCAACACCTTGGCGATGATTTTAGCAATAGCATGGATGAGGCTAATGGGGCGGAAATCCCCGATCTCCTCCGCCCCATCCTTCTTTGGTATGAGCACAATGTTGGCCGAGTTGAGCAAGTGAAGATTTGTCGTTTGGAGGCTACTGAACTGGTGAATGACTCTCATTACATCAACTTTGATAATGTGCCAACATTTATTGAAGAAGCTTCCCGTGAATCCATTCGGTCTTGGGGCCTTGTCGCCCGGCATAAGATCAATGGCCGCTTTGACCTCGTCTTCAGTGATGTTGTCGTCAATGCCAGTGAGGTCAACCACCCTAAGGTTCAGGTTCTCCCAGTTTAGATCCATCGATCTGGGTTGTCCCCCTCCCAGACTGCTCACAAAGTGGTCATGGATAATTTCCTCTTTTTCCTCATGGTCTGTGATCCATCCAGAATTCTTCTTGAGCCTGTGGATGTGATTCTTTCTTCGCCTTGAGTTGACCCTGAGCTGGAAAAATTTGGTATTGGCGTCTCCCTCCTTGATGTTAGCAATGCGAGCACATTGCTTTTTGCGCGCCCTCTCAACCGCTGCCAGGCTGACGACACGACGCTTGAGTCGAGCCCGAAGTTCCCTTTCTCCCGCCGAAAGGACGCGCGTCTCTTGGGCAACGTCAAGATGAAGGATGACGAGGAGGGCCGCATGAAGATGCAACTTTGCCTTGGAGAAGAGTCTGTTACTCCATTTAGACAAATGACGCCCCGTTTGCTTGAGCTTATGGAAAAGCCGTTGGTATGGCTCCGTGTGGGCACACGGCTCCTCCCAAGCCTTGGACACGGTGTCAAAAAATCCTGGGATACAGGACCAGAAATTCTCAAATCTGAAGCATCTTGGTCGCTTCGGTCCCCTGTCATCAGCAAGGAGAAGGGGGCAATGGTCTGATAGCGGAGAAGAAATGGCATGAAGCACATGAGAATCAAAATGCATGTCCCAGTCGGTGTTGCAGAAAACTGAGTCCAGCTTGCATAGAGTAGGGTTTTGACGCTCGTTACTCCAAGTGAAGCGTCTGTTCTGGAGGTGGATCTCTTTTAGTTCACAAGTGTCTAGTGTAGCACGGAAGCGGTTGAGGCGGCTGCGATTGATGTTCCTGTTATTTTTATCTCGTGCTCGGTAAATCTTGTTGAAGTCGCCCATGACAATCCATTTAGTGCCATTGATGGGTTTTTGAGCGATCAACTCACTAAATAAATCATCCTTTCTGTTGGAGGTCATTGGACCATAGACACTAGTGATCTTGAAAGGGGTATCAGAATGAATGACGTTGACCGTTGCGGAAAGGCAGAACTCAGTGATGTGGACATCAGATATGCGAACGACACTATCGTCCCAGAGCATGAGGAGGCCCCCTCTGGATCCAGTGGCCGGATGCTGAGCAAAGCTACGAAGTCTATTACCACCAAGGTAGGAGGCGACGTACTGGTCGACGTTTTCCATCTTGGACTCCTGAAGGCAGACGATGTGGCATGAGGTGGAGGTGATCGTCTCGTGCACAGTCGCATGTCTGTCCGGGTCATTTAGCCCTCTGACATTCCAGCACAAAAAATTAACCTTTGGAGCTATCATCAGGAAACTGGTATTCTCATGGCACTGCTAAACAACACCCAGCTGGATTGCAGCAAATGAGCATGTCGGACCGGCTGATTATACAACAGCAACAACCTGCCGCAGGGAGCAGTCGCCGTATGGGACATCAGGTTAGGATGGTTGCTGGATGCTGTAGACGTTGGAAGAAACAGGGCTGACATAGTCTTCATTAAGCAACGGCGACGACGAACAACAACAGTGTTACAACAAGATACCAAGGGGCTACAATCTTCACGTGAACGGCGGGAACACATCCAACTAAAATTACTACTAGAGGACATAATAGGTTTTGCTAACATTGGAAACTAGTGGTAGCTCGACCTGCTGACTTTCGCGGGGCAGTCAGACCTCTCCTGTTGCATCACCAGCAACCGCCGCATGGTCCATGGCAGCCTGACCGCCGCGGATGATCAGAGCATCTTCAATCGTTGTGGCATCATCGTCATCGAGCTTGAACAACAAACAGAGCGCCGACAGAACCGAGGGCGACAACTCGTGATGGAAGCGGCGACTCAGCTCCTCCAGAGCGTCCTTGGTGACATCCTTACCATCCTGCACTATGCCGAGGCTCCGGCAGGACAGCTTCTCAGCCTCCCTCGTGACCGGAACAGCACCGCGGCGCTCCTTGGCATGAGCAGTGGTGCGACGCAGGGAGAACCCTGGGTTGGTGTCGATGGCAACACCAGCCAAAGTCTTCCTCTGGTTGGCCAGGCTCCTGGGAAGGGCACGGGGCTTCCCAACTATGAGAGGTGCCTATGGCTGCACAAAGAGGGGCGCCAGGTTGTCGTGGAGTGGCCTGTCGGCGATGGAGTGCGGCGAGCGGGCTGGCCGGAGAGCAGGGGCGGCGTGACCTGAGCCGGGGACTGCTCAAAGCCTGGTGGATGTGGGGGAGTGGCCGTGGCCACCACCGAGGCTGGCGTCAGAGGCGCCTGGATGTGCAAGATGATGCTGGAGCCCGGGGTGGGCAAGTCCACAGGCGATGGCAGAGTTGTCAGGACAGATGTTGGGGAGATGGTGAAGGAAATATGCCCTAGAGGCAATAATGAAGTTATTATTTATTTCCTTATATCATGATAAATGTTTATTATTCATGCTAGAATTGTATTAACCGGAAACATAATACATGTGTGAATACATAGACAAACAGAGTGTCACTAGTATGACTCTACTAGACTAGCTCGTTAATCAAAGATGGTTATGTTTCCTAACCATGGACAAAGAGTTGTTATTTGATTAACGGGATCACATCATTAGGTGAATGATCTGATTGACATGACCCATTCCATTAGCTTAGCACCCGATCGTTTAGTATGTTGCTATTGCTTTCTTCATGACTTATACATGTTCCTATGACTATGAGATTATGCAACTCCCGTTTGCCGGAGGAACACTTTGTGTGCTACCAAACATCACAACGTAAATGGGTGATTATAAAGGTGCTCTACAGGTGTCTCCAAAGGTACATGTTGGGTTGGCGTATTTCAAGATTAGGATTTGTCACTCTGATTGTCGGAGAGGTATCTCTGGGCCCTCTCGGTAATGGACATCACATAAGCCTTGCAAGCATTGCAACTAATGAGTTAGTTGTGAGATGATGTATTACAGAATGAGTAAAGAGACTTGCTGGTAACGAGATTGAACTAGGTATTGAGATACCGATGATCGAATCTCGGGCAAGTAACATACCGATGACAAAGGGAACAACGTATGTTGTTATGCGGTCTGACCGATAAAAGATCTTCGTAGAATATGTAGGAGCCAATATGAGCATCCAGGTTCCGCTATTGGTTATTGACCAGAGACGTGTCTCGGTCATGTCTACATTGTTCTCGAACCCGTAGGGTCCGCACGCTTAAGGTTTCGATGACAGTTATATTATGAGTTTATGCATTTTGATGTGCCAAAGTTTGTTCGGAGTCCCGGATGTGATCACGGACATGACGAGGAGTCTCGAAATGGTCGAGACATAAAGATTGATATATTGGAAGCCTATATTTGGATATCGGAAGTGTTTCGGGTGAAATCGGGATTTAACCGGAGTACCGGGAGGTTACCGGAACCCCCCGGGAGGTATATGGGCCTTAGTGGGCTTTAATGGAAGAGAGGAGAGGTGGCCAGGGCTGGGCCGCGCGCCCCTCCCCCACCTAGTCCGAATAGGACAAGGAGAGGGGGCCGGCGCCCCCCTTCCTTCTCTCTCTCCTCTTTCCCCCCTCCCGAATCCTATTCCAACTAGAAAAGGGGGGAATCCTACTCCCAGAGGGAGTAGGACTCCTCCTGGCGCACCCTCTCCTGGCCGGCCGCACCCCCCCCCCCTTTGAACCTTTATATACGGAGGCAGGGAGCACCCCTAGAGACACAAGTTGATCCACGTGATCATATTCTTAGCCGTGTGCGGTGCCCCCTTCCACCATAGTCCTCGATAATATTGTAGCGGTGCTTAGGCGAAGCCCTGCGACAGTAGTACATCAAGATCGTCACCACGCCGTCATGCTGACGGAACTCTTCCCCGACACTTTGCTAGATCGGAGTCCGGGAATCGTCATCGAGCTGAACGTGTGCTAGAACTCGGAGGTGTCGTAGTTTCGGTGCTTGATCGGTCGGGCCGTGAAGACGTACGACTACATCAACCACGTTGTGCTAACGCTTCCATTGTCGATCTACAAGGGTACGTAGATCACACTCTCCCCTCTCGTTGCTATGCATCACCATGATCTTGCGTGCCCATAGGAATTTTATTGAAATTACTACGTTCCCCAACAGATGGAGCGTGCCGCGTCGAGGGGGTGCGTGCAGCGGGACGAGCCACCGCGAGGGCTGCGCATAGGACTAGTCGATGAGTGAACCGCAGAGCCCCGACGGCGATGGCCATCGCGTCCCTCACGTCCGTCATTGCCGCCACGGCCTTGGTCGCTGCCGCGGTCGCGAGTCTGGTCACGGGAGGCGCGAGAGCGGCTGCGGCCGAACCACCTCGAGCCCCTATTGTCGCGCTCCTGGTCGCGGCCACGCCGCGCGGCACCGTCATCATCGTCGTCACGATGCCGTCCACGCCCAGGGTCGTCGCGAGGCTCCTCCCGACGCTCCGTTGGCACACGGTCGCCGTCAACGATGCCATGCACCCAGGTGAACTCGTTGATGTCCGCGTTTGCCCTGGAGTCGTCGCCACGCACATTGGAGAAGTCTTCGTGGAGACCCAAGTGGACGATGACGCGGTAGCGAAGCCGACGCCGGCCCCGCGCCGGCACCCGCTGCGGACCACGCCTCGCCGGTAGCGTGAGATGCATGACCCGCGGGATGGCTCTCGGGTTTGTCGCCCATGCCCAGATGCCCAGAGTCCTAGCATCCTCTTGGCGCGTGGAGCGGGGCAGCACATAGTCCAGCTCGCAGTCAACTCCAATGACACGGCTGATCGTGTCGGCGTTCTAGGCATGCAGCGGGACGCCCTCCAGGCTCAGCTGCACGTGATGCTTCATGTCTTCATGCTCGGCATGGGCCTCCATGATCCAGGGCTTGGGGTGGAGCTCGAGGCGGTCACGCCGGAAGTTCCCACGGTTGACGACGTCGTCGCGGTGGTGAGGGTGAGTGAACATTGCGAGGTAGTCTTCAGGGAAGTGCCTGACGACGGTGACCATGGACAGAGGGATGTTGAACTCCTTGTGCAGCGCGTCGGCGACGGACGAAGACGAAGCCGGGCGGCGATCTCCTCCCAAGGAGATGAGGACGCAGTTGGTGGTGAGAGCGTCAGCTTGCACGCCCATCTCCGGTGTGGACGGCGCCACAACGTGCCCATGGCTGGCCTGGAGTGCGGGTCACCCAGCCTAGGCATGACGAGGGCGTCGCGGAAGGACCAAACAAGAGGCGCCGGAATCGTTGGCGCAGTAGGGAAGCCGCAGGGGGTGCTTGTCGGTGGAGCGTCCGGGCGAGGAACAGGAGTGGGAGCCCGAGCTTGCTGTTGAACCGGTCGCGCCCTGCTTGGACAGCCCTTTGCACGGTGGCCGGATCTGAAACAGCTATTGCACCTCACCTCTTCCTTGCAATCTTTGGCTCTGTGGAGTGGAGAGAAACAATGAAAGCACTTGCCCACTAAGTGGAGGGGGATTTGAAGCCGCCTGCGAGGAGCTGGAGGGGGAGGGGGCAGAGGAGGCTGTCACCGTGGATGGGGACCGGGCGGCGGCCCGACGCGCGTCCAGCCAGGTTCCAAGGGCGCATCCCGTACACCGTCTTCAAGTCGCCGCGCAAGGTGGCGTTGGAAGCAGAAGACTCGGCCTGAAGGAACATTGGTGTCCCATCGCCGCCCGTGCAGTCGTGCCATTGATGGCGGCCTCTTCATTAATGCGCCGCAGAGTCGCGTCGGACGCGACGATGATGGAAGCGACGCGCACGCCCCCGCCTTGAAGGATAGGCGGCGTCTCCAAAACCTCGCCAGCAAGCTCAGCTGCGCGGATCCACGCTCGCGATGCCGGGGAGGGCGGATCTGAGCCGGGCGACCGATCTAGATCGGCCACAGGCGAGGTGTCAGCAGTCAGAGGGAGGACGACCGGGGAGAAATTTTCTGGCAGGCGGGGCGGCGGCAGCGGCAGCTGGAACGGGCGCAGAGAGAGGGCACTGATGGTGGCCGGCGAGCCCGGGATGGCACGCGCCGGGAGAGGCTGGTGGGTTGACGGGCGCCGGGGAGGAGGGAAGCTCTCGCTCTCGCTCATTGTGTCTAGTCTTTGCTTTGGATTGTGGTGGTGTATTGCTCGATATTGGTCCTGCTATGTTGAACCGGGGCATATACACACAGCGCCGCTGACATATAGTCAGTCTATTCATCGCCAGCCATGCATCCGCGCCAGCGACTCGGAGGGAAAATAAGTAGCATAGCAGCCCCGCTATACGCGGTGGCAGAAACGGACGGCGACAGCGGCTCGTGCCGGAGTCGAAGGCGATTTAAAACAGTGGGGGCAGTGTGTCATGGCATCGGAGGCAGCTGGGTGGAGTTGAGCTGGCTCAAAGCAAGGCGACGGCAGCCGGTCGGCTCAACACGGGAATAGAGGGCTGGTCCGGCGACTCAGCGCGGGATAGCAGCGGTGGAGTGGTTGACTGGTCTGGCAACTCGGCAGGGGCTGCGGCGGCTTGTGGAGGCATATTGCAGTGGAAGCTTTCTGGCGGAGCAGGTACGGCTAGCGCGAAGCGGAGGTGGAGCAGAGCAGGTACGGCAGAGCGAGGTTCGGAAACGACTCGGAGTCGATATGCACCCATGATCAAATCCTCCTCCGATTTGTAGTTGATTTGACTTTTTCTCTCGTGCTGGCGGATCATTGTTTTTAGCACTATCTTCTCATGCTGATGGATCAATGGATGTACCATCTTTTGCTTTCGCATATTGACTGTTTGATGGCTTGTCCCTTGTGACTACGTGAAAGCTTTCTTGAAAGTCTCGTTTGGCAGCATACTCTCAACTGGTATTTGGATTTTTTGTGCAAACAGAACGCTTCAACTTAGTACACCTCGGTGATTGATATTCTCATGATTTTTTAAATAGGCGACTTGCGGTTTTGATAGATGTGAGCACGTCTCTGCCTTCTATGCAATGCGGAGGTGACTCGCGATTGAACCTTGGCTGACGACTGCCGCCAGAACAGATTGCACGTGAGTGTACAAACAGTACTTCTGTCAGTCTCAGAGTAGTAACGCCGTAGATGAATTGCCCTTGCGGTAGGCCTTTGTCTTGGACTTGGTGTCAACCAGACGATGGAAATCCGCAATACGACCATGGCAGCAGAAAATTCGATCGGTTCGAAGACTGGTGGCGGCATACACCACCAAACCCTAATCTCACTTGAACTTAAATCTTGTATCTGACGGCTCCAAACTTTAATCATGTTTCTGATTTTAACACGGCGAAATATTGCCGGCTCAGCCCAAGGTTTTCTGACCCCGAGTTACGATGCGAGATTGCTTCGCGCCGGCTCTTCTTCGTCCATTCATTCGCGAGTTTCTTGATCCCTGAAGAAATCCCTCCAAGAACTCAACACCATCGTGTGTCTGGCCCCACGGTGGGCGTCAACTATCATGGAATTGTCATGGCAGATGTCCTTGTTGAAAGGACTTAGTCGTGAGGCCAACGCATCTATGTGGTAGCTTGAGAGGGGTTGAGCGGGATAAAAGACGTGAGGTTTTACCCAGGTTCGGCCCCTCACGGTGGAGGTAAAAGCCTACATCCTGCTTCATTGATATTGATGATGATGATCACAATTATAAGGGTGCTCTATCTCGAGAGCTATAAACGTGTCTGTCTAGATAGACTTATCAAAAACCCTCTCCTCTTAGAGAGCCCTACCCTTCCTTATATATGTTGAAGGGCTAGCTTACATGACTAGTCCTATTAGGATTAGGATTACTCTACTACAAGTGGAGTCCTAGTCTTACTTCCTTTGTAAGGGAATATTCCTTATGCTTTCCTCTTAAGCCGGCCCACCATAATACGAGACGACCTTCCATGAACCGCCCGTTGGGCCAACAGGTCTTGTCGCTCCTCTGACCCGCGTGTCGGGTTACCACTGAGTCACAAGGCTTAGCCGGGTCATCAGTGAGTGGAGAGATCCGGGCGGGTCACTTCATGAGTCGCCAAGTTAGGGCGGGTTATTAGTGAGTCGCCAAGTCCGGCCGGGTCATACCACGGGGTATATCCCTGACAATACCCATCCTGAATGCCTATCATATTAGGACTAATTTTATAACCAAAGAAAATTACCATGCTATTCTAAGGTACTTTCAAAATAATATAAGTGAATCATGAGAGATCAATAGTTTCTATAAAATAAAACCACCACCATGTTATAAAAGATATAAGTGAAGCACTAGAGCAAAATTATCTAGCTCAAAAGATATAAGTGAAGCACATAGAGTATTGTAATAAATTCCAATTCATGTGTGTCTCTCCCAAAAGGTGTGTACAGCAAGGATGATTGTGGTAAACTAAAAATCAAAGACTAAAATCAAACAAGATGCTCCAAGCAAAACACATATCATGTGGTGAATAAAAATATAGGCTCAAGTAAAGTTACCGATGGAACAAGACGAAAGAGAGGATGCCTTCCGGGGCATCCCCAAGCTTAGGATTTTGGTTGTCCTTGAATTTTACCTTGGGATGCCTTGGGCATCCTCAATCTTAGGCTCTTGCCACTCCTTATTCCATAATCCATCATATTTCTACCCAAAACTTGAAAACTTCACAACACAAAACTAAGCAGAAAATCTCATGAGCTCCGTCAGTATAAGAAAACAAACCACCAATTAAGGTACTGTAATAAACTCATTCTTTATTTATATTGGTGTTAAACCTACTATATTCCAACTTCTCTATGGTTCATACCCACCGATACTAGCCATAGATGCATCAAAATAAGCAAACAACACACGAAAAAATAGAATCTGTCAAAAACAGAACAGTCTGTAGTAATATGTAGGTTTCGAATACTTCTGTAACCCCAAAAATTCTGAAATAAATTGGTGTACGTGAGAAATTTGTCTATTAATCATCTTCAAAAATAATCAACCTAATCTCACTCTCCAGTAAAAAATGGCAGCAAATCTCGTGAGCGCAAAAGTTTCTATTTTTTACAGCAAGATCGCAAAAACTTCCCCTAAGTCTTCCCAAAGGCTCTACTTGGCACAAACACTAATTAAAAGCATAAAACCACATCTAATCAGAGTATAGATGAATTATATATTATTAAACAGAACCAAAAAGCAAGAAACAAAAATAAAATTGGGTTGCTTCCCAACAAGCGTTATCGTTTAACGCCCCTAGCTAGGCATAAAAGCAAGAATAGATCTAGGTATTATCATCTTTGGTATGCAATCCATAAGTGGCTCTCGTAGTAGATTCATAAGGTAATTTAATTTTCTTTCTAGGAAAGTGTTCCATGTTTTTCCTTAATGGAAATTGGAATCTAATATTCCCTTCTTTCATATCAATAGTTGCACTAATCGTTCTAAGGAAAGGTCTACCAAGAATAATGGGACATGTAGGATTACAATCAATATCAAGAACAATGAAATCTACGGGCACATAATTCCTATTTGCAACAATAAGAACATCATTAATCCTTCCCATAGGTTTCTTAATAGTGGAATCTGCAAGATGCAAATTTAAAGAACAATCGTCAAATTCACGGAAACCTAACACATCACACAAAGTTTTTGGAATCGTGGAAATGCTAGCACCCAAATCACATAAAGCATAGCATTCATGATCTTTAATTTTAATTTTAATAGTAGGTTCCCACTCATCATGAAGTTTTCTAGGGATAGAAACTTCTAATTCAAGCTTTTCTTCATAAGATTGCATTAAAGCATCAACGATATGTTTGGTAAAAGCTTTATTTTGACTATAAGCATGAGGAGAATTTAGCACGGATTGCAACAAGGAAATACAATCTATCAAAGAGCAATTATCATAATTAAATTCCTTGAAATCCAAAATAGTGGGTTCATTGCTATGTAAAGTTTTGACCTCTCCATTCCCACTTTTACCAATTTTTGCATCAAGATCTAAAAAACTCTGGATCATTGGGACGCCTTTTAACTAAAGTTGACTCATCTCCAGTCCCATCATTATCAAGATTCATATTGCAAAATAAAGATTTAATATGAGACACATCAATCACTTTTAGATCTTCATCCTTATTATCATCAAAACTAGAAGAATACGCTTTTATAAAGCAATCTTTTTTAGCACGCATCCTAGCAATTCTTTCTTTGCACTCATCAATGGAAATTCTCATGGCTTTGAGAGACTCATTGATATCATGCTTAGGTGGAATAGATCTAAGTTTCAAAGAATCAACATCAAAAGAAATTCTATCCACGTTCCTAGCCAACTCATCAATCTTAGACATTTTTTCTTCAATCAAAGCATTGAAACTCTTTTGCGAACTAATAAATTCTTTAATACTAGATTCAAAATCAGAGGGCATCTTATTATAATTTCCATAAGAATTGTTGTAGGAATTACCATAATTATTAGAGGAATTACTAGTAAATGACCTAGGATTAAAGTTTCCTCTATAAGCATTGCTACCAAAATTATTCCTACCAACAAAATTCACATCCATAGATTCATTATTATTCTCAATCAAGGTATACAAAGGCATATCATTAGGATCAGAAGAAACACTCTTATTAGCAAACAATTTCATAAGTTCATCCATCTTTCCACTCAAAACATTAATTTCTTCTATAGCATGAACTTTTTTACTAGTAGATCTTTCGGTGTGCCATTGAGAATAATTAACCATAATATTATCTAGGAGTTTGGTAGCTTCTCCTAAAGTGATTTCCATAAAATTGCCTCCCGTGGCCGAATCTAAAAGATTTCTAGAAGCAAAATTCAATCCAGCTTAAAAATTTTGTATGGTCATCCACAAATTCAAACCATGTGTAGGGCAATTACGTATCATTAATTTCATCCTCTCCCATGCTTGTGCAACATGCTCATGATCTAGTTGCTTAAGATTCATAATATCGTTTCTAAGGGAGATGATCTTAGCGGGAGGAAAATACTTAGAGATAAAAGCATCTTTGCACTTGTTCCAAGAATCAATACTATTTTAGGCAAAGACAAAAACCAAGTTTTAGCACGATCTCTAAGTGAAAACAGAAATAGCGTCAATTTAACAATATCATTATCCACATCTTTGTTCTTTTGCATATCACACAAATCAGCAAAGCTGTTTAGATGGCTAGCGGCATCTTTACTAGGAAGGCCAGAGAACGGATCTTTCATGACAAGATTCAGCAAAGCAGTATTAATTTCACAAGATTCAGCATCGGTAAGAGGAGCAATCAGAGTGCTAATAAAATCATTATTGTTGGTATTGAAAAAATCACACAATTTGGTATTATCTTGAGCCATCGTGACAAACAATCCAACACACGAGCAAGCAAGAGGCAAACAAAAAGAGGTGAACAAAAAAGAGGCGAATAAAACGGCAAGGGTGAAGTGGGGGAGAGGAAAACGGGAGGCAAATGGCAAATAATGTAATGCGAGGGATAAGAGTTTGTGATGGGTACCTGGTATGTCTTGACTTGTGAGTAGATCTCCCCGGCAATGGCGCCAGAAATCCTTCTTGATACCTCTTGAGCACTGCGTTGTTTTCCCTTGAAGAGGAAAGGGTGATGCAGCAAAGTAGCGTAAGTATTTCCCTCAGTTTTTGAGAACCAAGGTATCAATCCAGTAGGATACTACACGCAAGTCCCTCGTTCCTACACAAACAAATAAGAACCTCGCAACCAACGCGATAAAAGGGGTTGTCAATCCCTTCACGGTCACTTACGAGAGTGAGATCTGATAGAGATAATAATAATAAGATAAATATTTTTGGTATTTTTATGATATATATTGAAATTAAAGATTGCAAAATAAAATAGATTGGAAATTATATGATAAAAGATAGACCCGGGGGCCATATGTTTCACTAGTGGCTTCTCTCAAGATAGCATAAGTATTACGGTGGGTGAACAAATTACTATCGAGCAATTGATAGAAAAGTGCATAATTATGAGAATATCTAGGCATGATCATGTATATAGGCATCATGTTCACGACAAGTAGACCGAAACGATTCTGCATCTACTACTATTACTCCACACATCGACCGCTATCCAGCATGCATCTAGAGTATTAAGTTCATAAGAACAGAGTAATGCATTAGGCAAGATGACATGATGTAGAGGGATAAACTCAAGCAATATGGTATAAACCCCATCTTTTTATCCTCGATGGCAACAATACAATACGTGCCTTGTTGCCCCCGCTGTCACTGGGAAAGTACACCGCAAGATTGAACCCAAAGCTAAGCACTTCTCCCATCGCAAGAAAGATCAATCTAGTAGGCCAAACCAAACTGATAATTCAAAGAGACTTGCAAAGATAACCAATCATACATAAAAGATTTCAGAGAAGAATCAAATATTGTTTATAGATAAACTTGATCATAAACCCACAATTCATCGGATCTCGACAAACACACCGCAAAAAGAGTTACATCGAATAGATCTCCAAGAAGATCGAGGAGAACATTGTATTGAGATCCAAAGAGAGAGAGAGAGAGAGAGAGAGAGAGAGAAGAAGCCATCTAGCTAATAACTATGGACCCGAAGGTCTGTGGTAAACTACTCACACATCATCAGAGAGGCTATGGTGTTGATGTAGAAGCCCTCCGTGATCGATTCCCCCTTCGGCGGAGCTCCGAAAAAGGCCCCAAGATGGGATCTCTTGGGTACAGAAGGTTGCGGCAGTGGAAATAGGGTTTCGTGGTGCTCTAGGATGTTTTTGTGGTATATGGATATATATATATATATATAGGAGGAAGAAGTAGGTCAGTGGAGCTGCGAGGGGCCCATGAGGGTGGGGGCGCGCCCAGGGGGGCAGGCGCGCCCTCCTGCCTCGTGGCCGCCTCGCTTCTTTATTGACCTCTACTCCGAGTCCCCTGGATCACATTTGTTCCAAAAATAACTCTCCCTAAAGTTTCATTCTGTTTGATATTCCTTTTCTGCGAAACACTAAAATAGGGCAAATAAACAACAATTTACACTGGGCCCTGGGTTAGTAGGTTAGTCCCAAAAATAATATAAAAGTGTATAAATAAGCCCATTAACATCCAAAACAGATAATATAATAGCATGGAACAATCAAAAATTATAGATACGTTGGACACGTATCACTCCCCCAAGCTTGGACCTCGCTTGTCCTCAAGCGAAAACCAAAATCGAAAAACATTTCCACATGCTTTGAGAGAGAGGTGTCGATAAAAACAAAATACGGACATAGAAGCATCATGTTGATTATTATAAAAGCAACAAAATTAAACATATGACTTTTATCATAGAACTTTTATCATATACTTCTCACGAATAAGTAATAGTTCATCACACAATCGAAGTATAAAGAAAAAACTCTATTAGAAACCAACAAACTATGTTCTCAGTCAACTTTGCAACTACAATTCATCATCTTTTCACGAAGGGTCACGTGTCAGAGCCTTTAGGCAAGTCCACATACTCAACCATCATATAGCCTTTTATGATTGCTAACACTCACCTCATACCCATGAGCAAAACATTTCAACCGGACACATAGAAAGATAGGGGCTTATGGCTTCGCCTCCCAACATACTCACCTCAAGGGTGATGTCTGATGACCCACAAGTGTAGGGGATATATCATAGCCTTTTCTATAAGTAAGAGTGTCGAACCCAACGAGGAGCAGAAGGAAATGATAAACAGTTTTCAATAAGGTATTCTCTGCAAGCACTGAAATTATCGGTAACAGATAGTTTTGTGATAAGGTAATTTGTAACGATGAGCAAGTAATAAAAGTAAATAAAGTGCAGCAAGATGGCCCAATCCTTTTTGTAGCAAAGGACAAGCCTGGACAAACTCTTATATGAAGGAAAGCGCTCCCGGGGACACATGGGAATTATCGTCAAGCTAGTTTTTATCACGTTCATATGATTCGCGTTCGGTACTTTGATAATTTGATATGTGGGTGGACCGGTGCTTGGGTACTGTCCTTACTTGGACAAGCATCCCACTTATGATTAACCCCGATTGCAAGCATCCGCAAGTACAACAGAAGTATTAAGGTAAACCTAACCATAGCACGAAACATATGGATCCAAATCAACCCCTTACAAAGCAATGCATAAACTAGGGTTTAAGCTTCTGTCACTCTAGCAACCCATCATGTACTTATTACTTCCCAATGCCTCCCTCTAGGCCCAAACAATGGTGAAGTGTCATGTAGTCGAAGTTCACATGACACCACTAGAGGGATGACAACATACATCTCATCAAAATATCGAACGAATACAAAATTCACATGACTACTTATAGCAAGACTTCTCCCATGTCCTTAGGAACAAACGTAACTACTCACAAAGCACATTCATGTTCATAATCAGAGGGGTATTAATATGCATAATGGATCTGAACATATGATCTTCCACCAAGTAAACCAACTAGCATCAACTACAAGGAGTAATCAACACTACTAGCAACCCACATGTACCAATCTGAGGTTTGGATACAAAGATTGGATACAAGAGATGAACTAGGGTTTGAGATGAGATGGTGCTCGTGAAGATGTTGATGGAGATTGACCCCCTCCCATGAGAGGATCATTGGTGATGACGATGGTGATGATTTCCCCCTCCCGGAGGGAAGTTTCCTCGGTAGAACAGCTCTGCCGGAGGCTTAGATTGGTTCCGCCAAGGTTCCGCCTCGTGTCGGCGGAGTTTCGTCTCGTAAGCTTGCTTCTGATTTTTTTTCCTCGACGAAAGACTCCATATAGCCAAAGATGGGCATCGGAGGGCCACCACGGGGCCCACGACGCAGGGGTGCGCCCTGGGGGGTAGGGCGCGCCCCCACCCTCATGGCCAGGGTGTGGGCCCCCTCTGGTAGTTTCTTCGCTTAGTATTTTTTATTAATTCCAAAAATGACTTCCTTGAAGTTTCAGGACTTTTGGAGCTGTGCAGAATAGGTCTCTAATATTTGCTCCTTTTCTAGCCCAGAATTCCAGCTGCCGGTATTCTCCCTCTTCATGTAAACCTTATAAAATAAGAGAGAATATGCATAAGTATTGTGACATAACGTGTAATAACAACCCATAATGAAATAAATATCGATATAAAAGCATGATGCAAAATGGACGTATCAACTCCCCCAAGCTTAGACCTCACTTGTCCCCAAGCAAAAGCTGAAATCGAAAAATATGTCCACATGTTTAGAGATAGAGGTGTCGATAAAAATAAAATACGGACATGAGGGCATCATGATCATTCTTAGAACAGCAACATATATATATATATATTGTCATATGATCTCTTATGCTAAAGTAACAATTCAATCACAATTTCAAGTATGAATCATAAACTTCATTGCGAACCAACAAACTCTAATCTCAATCATTGAGGCAATTGCAATTTATCATAACGTAGGAAAGAGTCAATATAAGAGCTTTTCAGCAAGTCCACATACTGAACTATCATTTAGTCTTTCACAATTGCTAACACTCACGCAATATTTATGGGTATGAAGTTTTAATCGGACACAGAGAAAGATATGGGCTTATAGTTTTGCCTCCCAACGTTTTACCTCAAGGGTAATGTCAACAATAATAGTTCATGAAAACTCACATCCAATTAGCTATATATATCAGGATCTTTCCAACACATTGTGCTTGCCAAAGGATAAAATGTAAAAAGGAAAGGTGAATATCACCATGACTCTTTGCATGAAGTATAAGACAAGAGTAAAAGATAGGCCCTTCGTAGAGGGAAGCAGAGGTTGTCATGCACTTTTATGGTTGGATGCACGAAATCTTAGTGCAAAAGAACGTCATTTTATATTGCCACTTGTGATATGGACCTTTATTATGCAGTCTGTCGCTTTTATTTCTTCCATATCACAAGATCGTATAATGCTTATTTTCTCCACACTAATAAGTCATACATATTTAGAGCGCAATTTTTATTGCATGGACCGATGACAACTTACTCGATGGATCTTACTCAATCCATAGGTAAATATGGTGGACTCTCATGGCAAAACTGGGTTTAGGGATATTTGGAAGCACAAGTAGTATCTCTACTTGGTGGAAAGAATTTGGCTAGCAAGAGAGGGAAAGGCAAGCTCAACATGTTGGATGATCTATGACAATATAATTTTTCTCAGATGTAAGAAAACATAACCCATTACGTTGTCTTCCTTGTCCAACGTCAACTCTTTAGCATGTCATATTTTAATGAGTGCTCACAATTATAAAAGATGTCCAAGATAGTATATTTATATGTGAAAACCTCTCTTTCTTTACTACTTCCTAATAATTGCAACGATGACCAAAACTATGTTTGTCAACTCTCAACAACTTTTATTCATCATACTCTTTATATGTGAGCTCATTACTCTCCATAAGATCCATAAGATCTCTTTATTTATTTTTATTTCTTCTCTTCTATTTTATTCTATTCCCTCAAGATCATAGCAAAATAATCAAGCCCTTGACTCAACACTAATATTTATTATATATAGCTCACGGACTCGATTACATAGGAAGATCATAAAGCAAAACTCACAACTAGATCATACTAAAACTTTATTCTACTAGATCAAGATATTATCAAAAAAAGGATCAAAGTAAGAAAAACGGTAAAGATAAAAGTGATGGTGATACGATACCGGGGCACTCCCCCAAGCTTGGCAGTTTCCATGGGGAGTGCCCATACCCATGTGATTATGTCTCTTTTGCCGATGAAGGAGATGGAGTTGTTGATGATGTAGGCTTGTAGTCCCTCTTCCAAGGAATAGGCTCACCATCATAGAAGGATGATCGAGTCTCCGGGATCCTTAAATCTACAGCCAAACTCATCCTCTTGAATCTATATTCATAATCACAGTTCTAATTTTGCAGGTCATAGATCTGGGCTTGGAGGTGCTCGATTTTCTCATGAAGCTTGAAGATGGCCTCCCCAATGTCCTTGGCGCCCAGCTTGTGGTTGTTGGTGAACTCCGTGATCATTATGTGATTGGAGTCGAGTCCACGCTCCACCATCTCCTGACACTTGAAAACTTGTTGCTCCATTGCCTCGAGCCTTGTCTCCATGTTTGGTCCCTCAACATCACGGATGTGCAATAACCCCTCACGCATCTCAATGGTTTGAGGGTATTGCAACACCTCTGCGAGGTAGGGGTTGATGACCTTCTCGAAGAACTTGTCCTTGGGGGCACTTGAAGACAACATGGCGACCTAGATCTGTCAGAAAAACAGCTCGAAACAAAGACAAGAGATATTTGCATGATACGGTGGTCAAAACCTTCGGGAGATTATATAGTGAATTTTTACCGACCAAAAGAAGTATCGTGCAAGAAAACAGAGTCCGGAGAGCACACGAGGTGCCCACGAGGCAGGGGGCGCGCCCTCCACCCTCGTGGAAGCCTCGTGTCTTTTCCGGTCTACTTCTTATTTTCCTATTTTCTTAAATATTCCAAAATGGAGAAAAATTGCCATTAGAACTATTTTGGAGTCGGTTTACTTACCATACCACGTACCTATACCTTTTCGGAGTCTGAAACGTTCCGAAAAGTGTCCCTTATGTATTTCTCTGGGGTTATGGTTTCAATAATATTAGTTTCAACATTTATAGGATTACCTGAGATATAATTTTTGATTCTTTGACCGTTCACCACCTTCGGATTTGTGCCTTCAAAGTTGTTGATTTTTATGGCACCAGAATGATAGACCTCCTCGATAACGTAAGGACCCTCCCATTTAGAGAGAAGTTTGCCTACAAAAAATCTTAAACGAGAGTTGTATAACAATACATAATCACCTACATTGAACTCACGTTTTTGTATCCTTTTATCATGCCATCTTTTAACTTTTTCTTTAAACAGTTTGGCATTTTCATAAGCATGGGTTCTCCATTCATCAAGTGAGCTAATGTCAAATAACCTCTTCTCACCGGCCAGTTTGAAATCATAATCGAGCTCTTTAATGGCCCAATATGCCTTATGTTCTAATTCGAGAGGTAAGTGACATGCTTTACCATAAACCATTTTATACGGAGACATACCCATAGGATTTTTATATGCATTTCTATAAGCCCATAATGTGTCATCAAGTTTCTTGGACCAATTCTTTCTAGATCTATTAACAGTCTTTTGCAAAATTAATTTAAGCTCTCTATTACTAAGTTCTACTTGACGCTAGACTGTGGATGATATGGAGATGCAATTCTATGATTAACATCATACTTAGCAAGCATTTTACGAAAGGCACCATGAATAAAATGTGAACTACCATCAGTCATTAAGTATCTAGGGACTCCAAACCTTGGACAAATAACTTCTTTAAGCATCTTAATAGAGGTGTTATGATCAGCACTACTAGTTGGAATAGCTTCTACCCACTTAGTAACGTAGTCAACAGCAACTAAAATATGTGTATACCCATTAGAGGAAGGAAAAAGTCCCATATAATCAAAGCCCCAAACATCAAATGGTTCAGTAACAAGTGAATAATTCATAGGCATTTCTTGACGTCTACTAATATTACCAATTCTTTGACATTCATCACAAGATAAGACAAACTTACGGGCATCCTTGAAGAGAGTAGACCAATAAAAACCGGATTGCAATACCTTATGTGGAGTTCTATCTCCAGCATGGTGTCCTCCATAAGCCTCGGAGTGACACTTGCGTAGGATCTGTTCCTGTTCATGCTCAGGTATACAACGTCTAATAACACCATCTACTCCTTTTATAAAGGTGTGGGTCATCCCAGAAGTAATGTCTTAAATCATAGAAAAACTTTTTCTTTTGCTGGTATGTGAAACTAGGTGGTATAAATTTAGCAACAATGTAATTAGCATAATCAGCATACCATGGAGCAGTACGAGAAGCATTTATGACAGCTAATTGTTCATCAGGAAAGCTATCATCAATAGGTAGTGGGTCATCAAGAACATTCTCTAACCTAGACAAGTTGTCTGCAACGGGATTCTCAGCTCCCTTTCTATCAATAATATGCAAATCAAATTCTTGTAGCAGGAGAACCCATCTAATAAGTCTAGGTTTAGCATCTTTCTTTTCCATAAGATATTTAATAGCAGCATGATCAGTGTGAATAGTTACTTTAGAATCAACAATATAAGGTCTGAACTTATCACAAGCAAATACAACTGCTAAGAATTCCTTTTCAGTAGTAGCATAATTTCTCTGGGCATTGTCTAGAGTTTTACTAGCATATTGAATAACATTTAATTTTTTATCAACTCTTTGTCCTAGAACAGCACCTACAGCATAGTCACTAGCATCACACATGATTTCAAAGGGTAAATTCCAATCAGGTGGCTGAACAATAGGTGCAGAAATCAAGGCTTTCTTAAGTATTTCAAATGCTTCTACACAATCATCATCAAAGACAAAAGGAATATCTTTTTGTAATAGGTTAGTCAGAGGCCGAGAAATTTTTGAGAAGTCCTTAATGAACCTCCTATAAAAACTGGCATGACCAAGGAAACTTCTTATACCTTTGATGTCCTTGGGACACAACATTTTTTCAATAGCATCAACTTTAGCTTTGTCAACTTCAATACCTCTTTTAGAAATTTTATGCCCCAAGACAATACCTTCATTAACCATAAAGTGGCACTTCTCCCAATTCAAGACAAGGTTAGTTTCTTCACATATATGCATAACTCAATCAAGGTTGCTCAAGCAATCATCAAAAGAGGATCCATAAATAAAGAAATCATCCATGAAAACTTCACAAATCTTTTCACAAAAGTTGGAGAATATAGCCATCACGCATCTTTAAAAGGTAGCAGGTGCATTACATAAACCAAAAGGCATACGTCTGTAAGCAAAGGTACCGAAAGGGCAAGTAAAAGTAGTCTTTTCTTGATCATCAGCTGACACAGGTATTTGAGAGAAATCAGAATAACCATCTAGAAAGCAAAAATGTGTATGCTTGGATAATCTTTCTAGCATTTGATCAATAAAAGGTAAAGGCTATTGATCTTTTTTAGTAGCTTTATTTAATTTTTGGAAATTAATCACCATCCTATAGCCTGTAATGATTCTTTGCGGAACCAATTCATATTTATCATTAGGAACGACAATAATACCTCCCTTCTTAGGGACACAATGGACAGGGCTTATCCACTGACTATCAGCAACGGGATAAATTATACCTGCTTCAAGGAGCTTTAATATTTCTTTTCTTACCACTTCTTTCATCTTAGGATTTTGTCTTCGTTGGTGATCAATAACTGGTTTGGCGTCTTTCTCCAAATTTATTTTGTGTTGACATAGAGTGGGACTAATGCCCTTAAGATCATCAAGAGTATATCCAATAGCAGCACGGTGCTTCTTCAGAGTTTTCAACAATCTCTCTTCTTCATGCTCTGAAAGGTTAGCACTAATAATAACAAGATATATCTTCTTTCCATCAAGATAAGCATATTTAAGAGTATGAGGCAATGGTTTAAGCTCAAACAAGGGATCACCCTTGGGTGGAGGAGGATCCCCTAGGATTTGAACAGGCAAGTTGTGTTTCAGAATAGGTCCCTGTTTAAAGAATACTTCATCTATTTCCCTTCTTTCATTCATGAACATATCATTTTCATGGTCTAGCAAATATTGTTCTAAAGGATCGGTAGGAGGCATGGCAATAGAAGCAAGACCAATAATTTCATATTTACTAGGCAATTCTTTATCATGGGGTTGTCTACGAAATTTAGCAAAAATAAGCTCATGAGAGATATCCCCTAAACCAACAGAAACAATCTCCTTATTGTACTCTATCTTAGCATTAACAGTATTCAAGAAGGGTCTACCAAATATAATGGGACAAAAGTCATGTTGTGGAGAACCGAGAACAAGAAAATCAGCAGGATATTTAACTTTCCCACACAAGACTTCCACATCTCTAACAATCCCAATTGGTGAAATAGTATCTCTATTGGCAACTTAATTGTAACATCTATCTCTTCTATCTCAGCAGGTGCAATATCATGCATAATTTCTTTGTATAAGGAATGAGGTATTGCACTTGCACTAGCACCGATATCACATAAGCCATGATAGCAATGATCTCCTATTTTAACAGAAATAACAGGCAGGCCTACAACAGGTCTATGTTTATTTTTAGCATCAGGTCTAGCAATTCTAGCAGCTTCACTGCAGAAGTAAATAACATGCCCATCAATATTATCGGCCAAGAGATCTTTAACCATAGCAATACTAGGTTCAACTTTAATTTGCTCAGGGGGTTTAGGTGTCTTAATATTACTTTTGTTAACCATAGTTGAAACTTTAGCATGATCCTTTATTCTAACAGGGAAAGGTGGCTTCTCAATATAAGCAGGAGGAACAACAGGGTCATCATAAGTGATAGTCTTTTCTGCAACTTTTATAGGTGCAACTACTTTTACTTTAGTGGGAGGATTATATTTAAACCACTTCTCCTTAGGGAGATCAAAATGAGTAGCAAAGGATTCACAGAAAGAAGCTACTATCTCAGAGTCAAGTCCATATTTAGTGCTAAATTCACGGAAAGCATCGGTATCCATAAAAGATTTAACACAATCAAACATAGATGTTATACCTGACTCCTTACCTTCGTCGAGGTCCCAATCTTCAGAGTTTCATTTAATTCTTTCCAATAAATCCCATTTGAATTCAATAGTCTTCATCATAAAAGATCCAGTACAAGAAGTATCGAGCATGGAGCGATTACTGAGAGAAAGCCGAGCATAAATTTTTGAATAATCATTTCTCTTGAGAGCTCATGATTGGGGCATGAATATAACATTGACTTAAGCCTCCCCCAAGCTTGAGCGATGCTTTCTCCTTCGCGAGGCCAAAAATTATATATATAATTACGATCACGATGAACAAGATGCATAGGATAAAACTTCTGATGAAATTCCAATTTCAATCGCTTGTAGTCCCATGATCCCATATCATCACATAGCCTATACCATGTCAATGCCTCTCCCTTCAAAGATAAAGGGAAGACCTTCTTCTTGATAACATCATCGGGCATACCTGCAAGCTTAAATAATCCACAAACTTCATCCACATAGATTAAGTCTAAATCGGGATGCAATGTTCCATCTCATGCAAAAGTATTAGCTAGAAGTTTCTCTATCATACCCGAAGGAATTTCAAAGTAAACATTTTCAGTAGGTTCAGTAGGTTGAGGAGCAACTCTTTTCTCTACTGGTCAGGGTGAAGATACCCCGAACAAGCCCCTCAAAGGATTATGTTCCATAGTAACAAGTGACAGTAATTTCAGCACACTATATAAATGTTTCCTTACCAAATTCTACCTACCAAAGGCACTTCACAACCCGGCAACGGCGCTAGAAAAGTGTCTTGATGACCCACAAGTGTAGGGGATCTATCGTAGCCTTTCTGACAAGTAAGAGTGTCAAACCCAACGAGGAGCAGAAGGAAATGATAAGAAGTTTTTAGTAAGGTATTCTCTGCAAGCACTGAAATTATTGGTAACGGATAGTTTTGTGATAAGGTAATTTGTAACGAGTAGCAAGCAATAAAAGTAAATAAGGTGCAGCAAGATGGCCCAATCCTTTTTGTAGAAAAGGACAAGCCTGGACAAACTCTTATATGAAGGAAAGCGCTCCCGAGGACACATGGGAATTATTGTCAAGCTAGTTTCATCACGTTCATATGATTCGCGTTCGGTACTTTGATAATTTGATATGTGGGTGGACCGGTGCTTGGGTACTGTCCTTACATGGACAAGCATCCCACTTATGATTAACCCCCACTGCAAGCATCCGCAACTACAACAGAAGTATTAAGGTAAACCTAACCATAGCATGAAACATATGGATCCAAATCAGCCCCTTACAAAGCAACACATAAACTAGGGTTTAAGCTTTTGTCACTCTAGCAACCCATCATCTACTTATTACTTCCCAATGCCTCCCTCTAGGCCCAAATAATGGTGAAGTGTCATGTAGTCGACGTTCACATGACACCACTAGAGGGATGACAACATACATCTCATCAAAATATCGAACGAATTGCAAATTCACATGACTACTTATAGCAAGACTTCTCCCATGTCCTCAGGAACAAACGTAACTACTCACAAAGCATATTCATGTTCATATTCAGAGGGGTATTAATATGCATAATGGATCTGAACATATGATCTTCCACCAAGTAAACCAACTAGCATCAACTACAAGGAGTAATCAACACTACTAGCAACCCACAAGTACCAATCTGAAGTTTGGATACAAGAGATGAACTAGGGTTTGAGATGAGATGGTGCTGGTGAAGATGTTGATGGAGATTGACCACCTCCCGATGAGAGGATCATTGGTGATGATGATGGTGATGATTTCCCCCTCCCGGAGGGAAGTTTCTCTGGCAGAACAGCTCTACCGGAGCCCTAGATTGGTTCCGCTAAGGTTCCGCCTCGTGGCGGCGGAGTTTCATCCCGTAAGCTTACTTCTGATTTTTTTTCCTCGATGAAAGACTCCATATAGCCAAAGATGGGCATCGGAGGGCCACTAGGGGGCCATGAGGCAGGGGGCGCGCCCCCCACCCTCGTGGCCAGGGTGTGGGCCCCCTGGTGAACTTCTTGCGCTCAGTATTTTTTATTAATTCCAAAAATGACTTCTGTGAAGTTTCAGGACTTTTGGAGCTGTGCAGAATAGGTGTCTAATATTTGCTCCTTTTCTAGCCCAGAATTCCAGCTGCCGGCATTCTCCCTCTTCATGTAAACCTTATAAAATAAGAGAGAATAGGCATAACTATTGTGACATAACGTGTAATAATAGCCCATAATGCAATAAATATCAATATAAAAGCATGATGCAAAATGGACGTATCAATGTCAATAATAATAACTCATGCCACCCATATCCAACTACACATATGTGCCTAGATCTTTCCTCACCACATGATGCTTGCCGAAAGAGAAAAATAAAAGGAATAGAGAGAAAAACTTTGACTCTTGCATAAAAGTAAATACATAAAGTAAAAGATAGGCCCTTTGCAGAGGGAAGCATAGGTTGCCATGCACTTATTTGTTTGTATGCTCAATCCCTTAGTGCAAAAGAACGTCATGTTACATTGCCCCTTGTGATAGCGACCTTTATTATGCAGTCAGTCAGTTTTATTCTTCACCATCACAAGTTCGTGCAACGCTCAATTTTCTCTTACACTAAATGATCTCACACTTTTAGAAGCAATTTTTATTGCTTTTTTGCACCGATGACAACTTACTTGAGTGATCTTGCTCAATCCCTAGGTAGGTATGGTGGACACTTGAAAATAAGATTTGGGTTTAAGGGTTTTTGGATGCACAAGTAGTATCTCTACTTAGTGCGGAATTTTTGGCTAGCAAGGATAGGGGGCAAGCATCACATGTTAAAGGATCTATGACAATATGACTTCTGTGTGAATATGAACAAACATAAATCCTTAAGTTGTCTTCCTTGTCCAATGTCAACAATTTTGGCATATAATATTTTGATGAGGGCTCACAATCACAAAAGATTTCTAGGATAGTATATTTATATGTGAATCTTCTCTTCCCTTATTAATTCTTTCATGAGTTGCATCATTGACTAATGCTATGTTTGTCAATCTCTAATAAAATTTTCTACTTATACTTTTCCTTATGTGGTGTCATCACCTACCATAGGATTAGTATATAATATTTTCTTTATTTCTTTCCTTTCTTTTATTTGTTTCCTTTCTTATTTCTTTTCTTTTATTTGCAACATGAAAGTAAAGAAAGCAAAAACTCATACTAAACTTTATTATATAACTTGCACACGATTACAAGGATAGATCAATAAGCAAACTCACAAATAAGAAAGGATCGAACTAAACTTTTATTCATCTAAAGCAAAAGGATTGAACTAAAATAAGTAAAAGCAAAAAGATAGTGGGATGATACGATACTGAGGCACCTCTCCCAAGCTTGGCGGAAGCCAAGGGGAGTGCCCATACCCGATACTCAGTTCTCCTTTGGTGGTGAAGAAGGTGATGTTGATGAATAAGAGATCTTGTCCTCGGATTTCCATGGCGGTGGTCCACCATCGTGAGAGGAGGAGTGAGTCTCACGAGTCCTGCAACTAGTAGCTAAGCTCATACCTTTAAACCTCGCCTCATATTCAAAGACTTGGTTTTGAAGATCATAAATCTGGCTTTGGAGGAAGTTGATTTGCTCATTGAGGGTGAAGATGATGTCCTTCATGGGCTTGCCATCCACCTTGAGATCACGGGAAAGGTCCGTGATCATGAGGTGATTGGCATTGAGCCCACGCTCCACCATCCCCTTGCATCGGAAGACGTCTTGCTCCACAGCTTCGAGCCTATCCTCCACGGTTCCCGTCCCCTCATGCATCTGGATGATCTGAGGGTGCTGCACCACCTCCCGCAGATATGGGTTGATGATGTTCTTGAAGAACTTGTCCTTGGAGGAGCCTGAAGAGGCCATGGTAGGTGGGATCTGACAGAAAACAGTAAGGAAAAATAGAACAGAGGATTACTCTGCAGTACGGTGATCAATAAGTTTGGGGAGTATATAAAGGTTTTTTATCTTGGAGGACAATTATATGGTAGAAAAATGGAGTACGGAAGGTGTCCCAGGTGGGCACAACCCACCTGGGCGCGCCAGGCGCACGCCCTGGTGTCTTGTGCCCACCAGGGGACGCTCCCTGGAAGTTTCTTTATTCCCAAAATTCTAAAATATTCCAAAACTGATAAAGAATATTTTTGCGGATTTTTCGGAGTCCGTTTATGATACGTCCATTTTGCATCATGCTTTTATATCGATATTTATTGCATTATGGGCTGTTATTACACATTATGTCACAATACTTATGCCTATTCTCTCTTATTTTACAAGGTTTACATAAAGAGGGAGAATGCCGGTAGCTGGGATTCTGGGCTGGAAAAGGAGCAAATATTAGAGACCTATTCTGCACAGCTCCAAAAGTCCTGAAACTTCACGGAAGACGTTTTCAGAATATATAAAAATACTAAGCGCAAGAAGTTCACCAGGGGGGCACACCCTGCCCACGAGGGTGGGGGGCGCGCCCTACCCCCCTGGGCGTGCCCCCTACCTCGTGGGCCCCCTGGGGGCCCTTCGATGGCCATATTCTACTATATGCAGTCTTTCGATGAGGAAAAAATCATAAGCCATCTCCTTGGACGAAACTCCGCCGCCACGAGGCGGAACCTTGGCAGATCCAATCTAGGGCTCTGGGAGAGCTGTTCTGCCAGGGAAACTTCCCTCTTGGAGGGGGAAATCATCGCCACCGTCATCACCAATGCTCCTCTCATCGGGAGAGGGCAATATCCATCAACATCTTCACCAGCACCATCTCCTCTCAAAACCCTAGTTCATCTCTTGTATCCAATTCTTGTCTCCAAGTCCGGCATTGGTACTAGTAGGTTGCTAGTAGTGTTAATTACTCCTTGTAGTTGATGCTAGTTGGTTTACTTGGTGGAAGATCATATGTTTAGATCCTATACGCATATTAATACCCCTCTAATTATGAACATGATTATGCTTTGTGAGTAGTTACGTTTGTTCCTGAGGACATGGGAGAAGTCTTGCTATTAGTAGTCATGTGAATTTGGTATTCGTTCGATATTTTGATGAGATGTATGTAGTCTCTCCTCTAGTGGTGTTATGTGAACGTCGACTACATAACACTTCACCATTATTTGGGCCTAGAGGAAGGCATTGGGAAGTAATAAGTAGATGATGGGTTGCTAGAGTGACAGAAGCTTAAACCCTAGTTTATGCGTTGCTTCGTAAGGGGCTAATTTGGATCCATATGTTTCATGCTATGGTTAGGTTTACCTTAATACTTTTGTTGTAGTTGCGGATGCTTGCAATAGAGGTTAATAATAAGTGGGATGCTTGTCCAAGTAAGGACAGTACCCAAGCACCGGTCCACCCACATACCAAATTATCAAAGTACCGAACGTGAATCATATGAATGTGATGAAAACTAGCTTGACGATATTCCCATGTGTCCTCGGGAGCGCTTTTCTCTATATAAGAGTTTGTCCAGGCTTGTCCTTTGCTACAAAAAGTATTGGGCCACCTTGTTGCACTTTATTTACTTTTGTTACTTGTTGCTCGTTACAAATTATCCTATCATAAAACTATCGGTTACCACTTATTTCAGTAGTTGCAGAGAATACCTTGCTGGAAACCGCTTATCATTTCCTTCTGCTCCTCGTTGGGTTCGACACTCTTACTTATCGAAAGGAATACGATAGATCCCCTATACTTGTGGGTCATCAAGACTCTTTTCTGGCGTCGTTGCCGGGGAGTGAAGCACCTTTGGTAGGTGGAATTTGATAAGGAAAATTTATATAGTGTGCTGAAATTTACTGTCACTTGTTACTATGGAAAGTAATCCTCTTAGGGGCTTGTTCGGGGTATCTTCACCTCGACCAGTGGAGCAAAGAGTTGCTGCTCAACCTACTGAACCTACTGAAAATGAAAATGTCTGCTTTGAAATTCCTTCGGGTATGATAGAAAAACTGCTAGCTAATCCTTTTGCAGGAGACGGAACAATGCATCCTGATGAGCACCTAATATATGTGGATAAAGTTTGTGGATTATTTAAGCTCACATGTGTACCTGGAGATGTTATTAAGAAGAAGGTCTTCCCTTTATCTTTGAAGGAAGATGCATTGACATGGTATAGGCTATGTGATGATACGGGGTCATGGAACTACAAACAATTGAAATTGGAATTTCATCAGAAGTTTTATCCTATGCATCTTGTTCATCATGATCGCAATTATATATATAATTTTTGGCCTCGCGGAGGATAAAGCATTGCTCAAGCTTGGGGGAGCTTAAATCAATGTTATATACATGCCCCAATCATGAGCTCTCAAGAAAGATGATTATTCAAAATTTATATGCTCGGCTTTCTGATAACAATGCACCATGCTCGATACTTCTTGTGCTGGCTCTTTTATGATGAAGACTATTGAATTCAAATGGGATTTATTGGAAGGAATTAAATGTAACTCTGAAGATTGGGACCTCAACGAAGGTAAGGAGTCAGGTATGACACCTAAGTTTGATTGTGTTAAATCTTTTATGGATACCGATGTTTTCCATAAATTTAGCAGTAAATATGGACTTGACTCTGAGATAGTAGCTTCTTTTTGTGAATCTTTTGCTACTTATGTTGATCTCCCCAAGGAGAACTGGCTTAAATATCATCCTCCCATAGAATTAAAAGTAGCTGCACCTATTAAAGTTGAAGAAAAGACTATCACTTATAATGATCCTATTGTTCCTACTTCTTATGTTGAGAAACCACCTTTCCCTGTTAGGATAAAGGATCATGCTAAAGCTTCAACTGTGGTTCATAAAAGCAATATTAGAACATATACACCTCCTGAGCAAGTTAAAGTTGAACCTAATATTGCTATTGTTAAAGATCTTTTGGCTAATAATATTGATGGGCATGTTATTTATTTCTGTGATGAAACTGCTAGAATCGCTAAACCTTGTGCTAAAGATAAACCTAGACCTGTGGTAGTCATGCCTGTTATTTCTGTTAAAATAGGAGATCATTGTTATCATGGCTTATGTGATATGGGTGCCAGTGCTAGTGCAATACCTATTAACCTATATAGAAAAATTATGCATGATATTGCACCTGTTGAGTTAGAAGATATTGATGTCACAATTAAACTTGCCAATAGAGATACTATTTCACCAATGGGAATTGTTAGAGATGTTGAAGTCTTGTGTGTGAAAACTAAATATCCTGCTGATTTTCTTGTTCTTGATTCCCTAGAAGATAGCTTTTGTCCCATTATATTTGGTAGACCCTTCTTAAACATTGTTAATGCTAAGATAGATTGCAAAAAGGATGTTGTTACTATCGGTTTAGATGATATGTCTCATGAATTTAATTTCTCTAAATTTAGTAGACAACACCGTGAAGAAGAATTACCTAGTAAGGATGAAATTATTGGTCTTGCTTCTATTGTCGTACCTCCTAGTGATCCTTTAGAACAATATTTGTTAGACCATGAAAATGATATGTTTATGAATGAAAGAAGGGAAATAGATGAAGTATTCTTTAAACAGGAACCTATTCTAAAACACAATTTGCATGTTAAAATCCTAGGGGATCCTCCTCCACCCAAGGGTGATCCCGTGTTTGAGCTTAAACCGTTGCCTGATACTCTTAAATATGCTTATCTTGATGAGAAAAAGATATATCATGTTATTATTAGTGCTAACCTTTCAGAGCATGAGGAAGAGAGATTATTGAACACTCTGAAGAAGCACCGTGCTTCTATTGGGTATACTCTTGATGATCTTAAGGGGATTAGTCCCACTCTACGTCAACATAAAATAAATTTGGAAGAAGATGCTAAACCAGTTCGTGATCATCAACGACGGCTGAATCCTAAAATGAAAGAAGTGGTAAGAAAGGAAATACTAAAGCTCCTTGAGGCAGCTATAATCTATCCCGTTGCTGATAGTCAGTGGGTAAGTCCTGTCCATTGTGTCCCTAAGAAGGGAGGTATTACTATTGTTACTAATGATAAAGATGAATTGATTCCTCAAAGAATTATTACAGGTTATTGATACGTCTCCAACGTATCTATAATTTTTGATTGCTCCATGCTATATTATCTACTGTTTTGGACATTATTGGGCTTTATTATTCACTTTTATATTATTTTTGGGACTAACCTATTAACCGGAGGCCCAGCCCAGAATTGTTGTTTTTTCCCTATTTTAGGGTTTCGAAGAAAAGGAATATCAAACGGAGTCCAAATGGAATGAAACCTCCGGGAACGTGATTTTCTCACCGAACATGATCCAGTAGACTTGTACCCTACGTCAAGAAATAAAGGAGGGGGCCACGAGGTAGGGGGAGCGCCTACCCCCCCCCCCCAGGCGCGCCCTCCACCCTCGTGGGCCCCCTATTGCTCCACTGATGTACTCCTTCCTCCTATATATACCTACATACCCCCAAACGTTCAAAGACGGAGCCAAAACCCTAATTCCACCATTGTAACTTTCTGTATCCACGAGATCCCATCTTGGGGCCTGTTCCGGAGCTCCGCTGGAGGGGGCATCCATCACGGAGGGCTTCTACGTCAACACCATAGCCTCTCCGATGAAGTGTGAGTAGTTTACCTCAGACCTTCGGGTCCATAGTTATTAGCTAGATGGCTTCTTCTCTCTTTTTGGATCTCAATACAATGTTCTCCCCCTCTCTTGTGGAGATCTATTCGATGTAATCTTCTTTTTGCGGTGTGTTTGTTGAGACTGATGAATTGTGGGTTTATGATCAAGATTATCTATGAACAATATTTGAATCTTCTCTGAATTCTTTTATGTATGATTGGTTATCTTTGCAAGTCTCTTTGAATTATCAGTTTGGTTTGGCCTACTAGATTGATCTTTCTTGCAATGGGAGAAGTGCTTAGCTTTGGGTTCAATCTTGCGGTGTCCTTTCCCAGTGACAGTAGGGGCAGCAAGGCACGTATTGTATTCTTGCCATCGAGGATAACAAGATGGTTTTTTTTATCATATTGCATGAATTTATCCCTCTACATCATGTCATCTTGCTTAAGGCGTTACTTTGTTTTCATGAACTTAATACTCTAGATGCATGCTGGATAGCGGTCGATGAGTGGAGTAATAATAGTAGATGCAAGCAGGAGTCGGTCTACTTGTCTCGGACGTGATGCCTATATACATGATCATACCTAGATATTCTCATAACTATGCTCAATTCTGTCAATTGCTCAACAGTAATTCGTTCACCCACCATAAAATACTTATGCTCTTGAGAGAAGGCACTAGTGAAACCTATGGCCCCCGGGTCTATCTTCATCATATTAATCTTCCAATACTTAGTTATTTCCTTTGCTTTTTACTTTGCTTTTATTTTACTTTGCATCTTTATCACAAAAACACCAAAAATATTATCTTATCATATCTATCAGATCTCACTCTCGTAAGTGATCGTGAAGGTATTGACAACCCCTTATCACGCTGGTTGCGAGGAGTTATTTGCTTGTGCAGGTACGAGGGACTCGCGCGTAGCCTCCTACTGGATTGATACCTTGGTTCTCAAAAACTGAGGGAAATACTTATGCTACTTTGCTGCATCATCCTTTCCTCTCCAAGGAAATCCAACGCAGTGCTCAAGAGGTAGCAAGAAGAATTTCTGGCGCCTTTGCCGGGGAGTCTACGCAAAAGTCAACATACCAAGTACCCATCACAACCCTTATCTCCCGCATTACATTATTTTCCATTAGCCTCTCGTTTGCCTCTCCCCCACTTCACCCTTGCCGTTTTATTCGCCCTCTCTCTCCCTCTATCCTCCCTCTCTTTCTCTATTTGCCTCTTTTTGCCCGCTTGCTTTTTGTTTGCTTGTGTGTTGGATTGCTTGCTTGTCACGATGGCTCAAGATAACACTAAATTGTGTGACTTTACCAATACCAACAACAATGATTTTATTAGCACTCCGATTGCTCCTCTTACCGATGCTGAATCTTGTGAAAGTAATGCCGCTTTGCTGAATCTTGTCATGAAAGATTCGTTTTCCGGCCTTCCTAGTGAAGATGCTGCTACCCATCTAAATAGCTTCGTTGATTTGTGTGATATGCAAAAGAAGAAAGATGTGGACAACGATATTGTTAAGTTGAAACTATTTCATTTTCACTTAGAGATCGTGCTAAAGCTTGGTTTTCGTCTTTGCCTAAAAATAGTATTGATTCTTGGAACAAGTGCAAAGATGCTTTTATCTCTAAGTGTTTTCCTCCCGCTAAGATCATCTCCCTTAGAAACGATATTATGAATTTTAAGCAACTTGATCATGAACAAGTTGCACAAGCTTGGGAGAGGATGAAATTAATGATACATAATTGCCCTACTCATGGTTTGAATTTGTGGATGATTATACAAATTTTTTATGCCGGATTGAATTTTGCTTCTAGAAATCTTTTAGATTCGGCCGCGGGAGGCACTTTTATGGAAATCACTTTAGGAGAAGCTACTAAACTCCTAGATAATATTATGGTTAATTATTCTCAATGGCATTGTCGGTGTCAAAACCGGCAGATCTCGGGTAGAGGGTCCCAAACTGTGTGTCTAAGGCGGATGGTAACAAGAGGTAGGGGACACGATGTTTTACCCAAGTTCGGGCCCTCTTGATGGAGGTAAAACCCTACGTCCTACTTGATTATTCTTGATAATATGAGTAGTACAAGAGTTGATCTACCACGAGATCGGAGAGGCTAAACCCTAGAAGCTAGACTATGGTATGGTTGTATGTTGTCCTACGGACTAAAACCCTCCAGATTATATAGACAGCGGAGGGGGCTAGGGTTACACAAGGTCGGTTACAAAGGAGGAGATATACATATCCATATTGCCTAGCTTGCCTTCCACGCCAAGGAGCGTCCCATCCGGACACGAGACGAAGTCTTCAATCTTGTATCTTCATAGTCCAACAGTCCGGCCAGAGGATATAGTCCGGCTGTCCGGAGACCCCCTAATCCAGGACTCCCTCGGTAGCCCCTGAACCAGGCTTCAATAACGATGAGTCCAGCGTGCAGTGTTGTCTTCGGCATTGCAAGGTGGGTTCCTCCTCCGAATACACCACAGAAGAGTTTGAATACAAGGATGGTGTCCGGCCCTGCAAAATAAGATCCATATACCACCATAGAGAGAATAATATTTCCACAAATCTAATCTGCTGACACGTTTTGGCAGCATGACATCATGCCATGGCCCGGTAATTATTCGAACCGTTTTTCTTTAACCAGCCCCGCACATAATGCGAGGCGGTTTCTTGACATGTCTTGTCAAAGAAGAGATCGTGTTCCCCTTATTACGGGATTCTCATCAATACGGGTGTGGGTAACCCAACCGCGCCACCAATTACGGCGCTTGGGGGATAAGCGAGTTTTACCAGGCTAGTGGGGGCGCATAGTTTCGTCCGCCCTTATAAAGGGATAAGGTATCACCTTTTTCTACCCACGCCTTCTTCCTCCTTGCTCATCCATTCTCGCGCACTCGAGCTCCAATGCCCAAGTCCACATCCTTCTCCTCAACTCTCTCCAAACATGTCCGGAGCGGGAGGCAAGTGGATGGCCTCCTCCGTCATGGAGGGACACATCAAAAAGCTACGTGGAGCCGGATACTTTGCCGCGGATATCACGCACCGGCTGCCAGCCGCGGGGCAGGTCGTCCCTACCCCGAAACCTCATGAAAGGGTGGTTTTCCTCCCACACTTCGTCCGCGGACTGGGGTTTCCCCTCCATCCATTCATCTGCGGCCTCATGTTCTATTATGGGCTGGACTTTCATGATCTGGCCCCGAATTTCATCCTCGACATCTCGGCGTTCGTCGTCGTTTGCGAGGCTTTCCTCCGCATCCGGCCCCACTTCGGCCTATGGCTGAAGACCTTCAATATCAAGCCGAAGGTGGTGGGCGGACAACAAGCGGAATGCGGTGGAGCCATGGTGGGCAAAATGCCCAATGTTATATGGCTCGAGGGCTCCTTCGTGGAGACCATAAAGGGGTGGCAATCAGGGTGGTTCTACATCACCGAGCCGCGCGACACCAACTGGGTGGCGGCCCCCGAGTTTTGATCCGGAATCCCCACGTGGCTCACTTCCTGGAAGGAGAAAGGCCTGTCCTGGGGTTCATCAGTGGAGCTGGACGGACTCCAGAAGTGTATCCGGAACATGACAAGCAAGAAACTTAAGCTTGTCAATATAGTCCAGGTTATGCTCTTCCGCCGGATCCTCCCGTGTAAACAACGGGATTTCAACTTATGGGAGTTCGACCCGACCCAGCACCAGACTCTAAGCGAGCTCTTCGACACGACGCATAAAGACGTCTGGAGGGTGCTGTTCAAGGGCGCCGAGGTCCCTCCTTCTCTTACTGAGGACCGCGGGCTAAGCGCGAAGCACCCTGCGAATCCGATAAGTTCTGTACATTTGGTAGGGTGTTTATTTCCCATAGCTTAACCATGCGCGGGGTCTGAGCTCCCATGCCTTTGACAGGACTTGGTGGAGACATCGGAGCAGATTAACTGTCTGGCCCCTCTACCCGAAGACCCCGCGGACGCTCTCCTGATGAAGATGCGGACTCCGGCTCCTTATGAGGTGCCAGAGAAGACCAAGAAGAAGGCCAAGGGAACCCGAAAGAGTTCCGGCGCCAGGTGGTATCGGACTCATCGTCTGATACCTTCGAGGCACACTCCTCCAGTGAAACCGAGGGGGAGGAAGATGAAGATTCTCCCCCTCTAGCCAGGGGAGACAAGAAAAGGAAGGCCGCCCCAACCGGGGAGGCCGAAGGGTCCAAGAAGGGAAGGACTCTCCTTGCGGACTGTTCCACCACCGCCGCCGACGGCGAAGACGAGTGGCTGCTCAGGGCCAAGCCCCTGGCGGAGTTGTAAGTATTCGGATACCAGAGTAACTCATAGCATACCTTTGTCGCACTGCTTCTCCTAACATCGAATATGATTATGCAGTCCGCCCCAAGCCCGTATCGACGTATCATCGTCGGACGGTTCCTTGGACTCGCCGGACATGAATAGTGATACACTTCCAACCGCCTCCTCCCCTTGCCCTACGGACAATGCCGAGGTATTGTATCAAGGGGCACCGACCCGGGGGGAGACAGTCCCGGAGGCGCCTCAAGGCGACCTTCCGGACACCAGGAGCAAAGGGAGCAAGGCTCCCAGGGGCTCCAAGTTTGGCCCTCAGCCAGACACCGCGCCGGAACCTCCAGTGGTTCCGGACTCGAGCAGGCGGCCCTCTTCCAAGAGGGGCAAGCCGCCCGTGCCGGTGACCTCTGTCCATCCAGAGGCACCGGACAACCTGCTGGGAGCGCTTCGCGACGCTTCCATCGACGAAGAGCACCGCACTATTATGAGTGCGGTGATAAAGAAGGTTCAGTCCGCCAAGAGCGGACTGACTGAAGCCTGTGCCAGCCTTCTAACAGGCTTTGAGGTAAGTAAAAAATATAGGAAAATATTACCGCATAGATAGTAGCCCCCGATGCTCTGTTTGGTGTTCACAAAGAAAAGCCGAATAGAGGATAAAATAATATCTGCAGGAGTCTAATATAAGTATGTCTGTATGCATATGCAGGCTTCGCTGCTGACCTCTGCTGCACTGACTGCGGAGGTCACCGCACTGAAGCAGGGCCTCAAGGGGTCCGAGAAAGAGCTCGGCCTTGCCAAGAGGCAGCTCGAGGAGAACAAAGGTAAGTAATACCTTGTCTATATATAAAAGAAAATGTGGTTGCGAAATGACAGGATCATCATGAATGTGCCAGGGGCCACAACCGAAGTGGCGACCCTGAAGCAAGCGCAGTCTGAGGCCGAAAACAAAGCGGCCAAGGAGCGCACCGAGCGGGAAAAGCAAGAGGCACGGGTGGGTGAGGTGCAGCAAGAGCTCCAGGCTCTCGTGAAGAAGCACGAGGCTTTGGAGCTTGACTCGAAGACGCGAGAGTCCAAGCTTGCCGCGGCCCTCGAGAGCACAAAGAATGCCAAGGCTGAAGCCCAAAAGGCCCTCCAGGATATTGAGGCAATGAGGAAGATAGCGGCGGGTAAGGAATTCAATATGCAAACCAAGCATGTGGAAGTAAATTACTTGTTACTTACCCAAGTCCGGAGCTCTCCAGGAGCATTCGCAGATTTGCCCCGCAGGGTGTCGGATGTCGCGAAGTATTACCAGGCTAAGGAGGGAAGCTCGACGGAGAAGTTGTTCTGGTCTCAGTATACTGGGACCGAACACCCGATGCCTATGAGCGACCAGTTGAAGCAACTGGTCGAGCTGCACAAGGCGGCCGAACAGGCCATGAAGGGCTTTATAGTCCGGATGTGGCCTGGCGACTCCCTTCCCAACAGCTACTTCGGCCTGGTGAGGTGGCTTGTGGATGCCTGCCCACAGCTGGAAGTCATCAAGAGGTCCATCTGTATCGAAGGTGCCCGCCGGGCTTTTGCCCGTGCAAAGGTGCACTGGGCTAAGATGGACGCCAAGAAGCTGGTGAAGGAGGGGCCGCCGCAGGGCAAGGAGCATCGCCACCCCGAGGTGTATTATGAGGGTGTCCTGAAGGGTGTCTGTCTTGTGGCGGACGAGTGTGCGAAGGATGTAATGTTTGAATGAACTTGCTCGTGTGATCCTGTATTATGAAAACTTGTTCATATGCGCTATGCAACGCTTGTTTGAATTTAAAATATTACCTTCTGTGCGGCTGTTTTATCAAATCTGAGAGATGGCTAGTCGTCGGCTTCTGCCCCCATGCCACGAGTGCTGGGGTGTTCGGGATAAATCTGAGCACTCTTTTTCCCATTGTTGGGTCCTTCGAGGGAGGTGCTCAGCATAACGAACAAGGCAATCAGACTATAATGCTTTATCACTCTCACTTAGCCATAGAATTCTACAATTTTAAATTTTTGCGAAGCCCCTAGTATTCGGAAGGCCGAATTCGGGGCGCTATACACGCCTTAAGCCGGACAAAGCCGACTCCTTGCTCTAAGCGGCATAAGTCTTTAGGGACTCAAGACCTCTCGAACAGCGACCAGCTCTCGCCTTATCATGACAGTCAGTTTTAGCTTTCTCTAGTGAGGTGCTTAGCCCAGCTGAACCGGGGCACAATGGTAGTAGTTCTTCCAGTGCTACCTTAGCTGATAGAGCGGAACGTAAGGTACGAAAACATGGGAGCCGGGCAAACCCAACTATTGACCCAAGACATGATTCAGAGATGATGCATATAATGTTATAAGTTCGGGGTGCCGCACTGTCGAAAGTGTTCGGACTTCTCACGCCGTATTATGGGGTATGCTTAAGCCCTTGGCGATTGGCCGTACCAGAGTGTACGGGTGCTGAATGTCATGAATGAACATATATATATATATATATATATATATATATATATATAAGAAGAATGCGATAATAGTCTAGTGCTATGCATTGTTTATTCAAAAAGGTGCGTCGAAGCAGAATGATACAAGTAGTGCGATAAGCAAAAAGTAGGACTATTTGACATGTCCCCTCCAAGGGCAAGCTCAAGAATGGTATTTAAGGCAGGTATTTCACTCGTTATCATAGACCACCTGAGAATTCCTTGATGTGGCGTACCTTTCTGCCTCCTTGGTTGTTGTATCGTATGTCCGGCCATCTTACTGCCGGACGGGGCTTCCAGAGATTAAAGTCCTGAAAGAAAGAAAAATAACAAAGCGGGAAGCCCCAAGTGCGGTTGAGCCGCGTCTTGGGGCGTGCCGTAGTCGTGCCCCCCCTCCCCACCTGTGCCCATAGTATTTTCAATGTGTAATTATGTACGCGTGGCACGGATTTCGCCGTTTGGCTGGGACTGGGGTGGGGCCGCATTGCTATGCGAGCTCGGAATGTGCCAGGCGGTCCTGTTGCCGATTACTCCGGGCGCGCTTGAAGGTGTCCGGGTCCTTAATAGCCGAACTAGTGGATTGCCTTAAGAGGCTGCTTTGCGCTTCTGCTGCGAGGGCCGTAGTGTGCTCCTCCGTGCGGAGAGAGCGCTCTGTGTTTCCATTAACTATGATGACCCCCCCCGAGGTCCTGGCATCTTGAGCTTGACGTATGCATAATGTGGTACCGCATTGAATCTCGCAAATACGGTTCGCCCGAGCAGTGCATGATAGCCACTGCGGAACGGGACTATATTGAAGATTAACTCCTCGCTTCGGAAGTTATCCGGGGATCCGTAGACCACTTCCAGTGTGACTGAGCCTGTGCAATGGGCCTCTACACCTGGTATGACGCCTTTGAAGGTCATTTTTGTGGGTTTGATCCTTGAGGGGTCTATACCCATTTTGCGCATCATGTCCTGATAAAGCAGGTTCAGGCTGCTGCCGCCATCCATAAGGACTCGAGTGAGGTGAAATCCCTCAATGATTGGGTCTAGGACCAGTGCGGCGAATCCGCCATGACGGATACTAGTGGGGTGGTCCCTGCGATCGAAGGTGATCGGACAGGAGGACCATGGGTTGAACTTTGGGGCGACTGGCTCCAACGCATATACGTCCCTTAGTGCACGCTTCCGCTCCCTCTTGGGGATGTGGGTTGCGTATATCATGTTCACCGTCCGCACTTGTGGGGGAACCTCTTCTGTCCTCCGGTGTTCGGCTGCCGGGGCTCCTCCTCGTCATCGCTATGTGACCCCTTATCTTTGTTTTCGGCATTTAACTTGTCGGCCTGATTGAACACCCAACAATCCCTGTTGGTGTGGTTGGCTGGCCTGTCAGGGGTGCCGTGTATTTGACACGAGCGATCGAGTATATGGTACAAACTGGACGGGCCCGGAGTGCTTCTTTTGAATGGCTTTTTCCGCTGACCGGGTTTAGAGCCTTTGAATCCGGCATTGACTGTCGTATCCTCGGTATTGTCGATGTTGATGCGGCGCTTGTGTTTGTTGTCACATGACCTGCCATTGCCATCCTTGGTATTCGAAGTACCATGATTCTTTGATATATTATTGCTGTGAGCCAGCCTGCTGTCTTCTCCCACGCAAAAGCGGGTCATGAGTGTCATGAGGGCTGCCATAGATTTCGGCTTTTCCTGGCCAAGGTGTCGGGCGAGTGCTGCGTCTTGAGCTTGCGTTGGTTTTCCCCGAAGAGGTAGGGATGATGCAGCAGAGTAGCGTAAGTATTTCCCTCGGTTTTTGAGAACCAAGGTATCAATCCAGTAGGAGCCCACGCTCAAGTCCCTCGTACCTGCACAAAGCGATAGCTACTCGCAACCAACGCGATTTGGGGTTGTCAATCCCTTCACGGTCACTTACGAGAGTGAGATCTGATAGATATAATATTTTTGGTATTTTTGGTATAAAGATGCAAAGTAAAAGTAAAGCAAAGTAAAAGCAAAGCAAGATTAAAGTGATGGAGATTGATATGATGAGAATAGACCCGGGGGCCATAGGTTTCACTAGTGGCTTCTCTCAAGAGCATAAGTATTCTATGGTGGGTGAACAAATTACTGTTGAGCAATTGACAGAATTGAGCATAGTTATGAGAATATCTAGGCATGATCATGTATATAGGCATCACGTCCGTGACAAGTAGATCGAAACGATTCTGCATCTACTACTATTACTCCACTCATCGACCGCTATCCAGCATGCATCTAGAGTATTAAGTTAAAAACAGAGTAACGCCTTAAGCAAGATGACATGATGTAGAGAGATAAATTCATGCAATATGAAATAAACCCCATCTTGTTATCCTCGATGGCAACGATACAATACGTGCCTTGCTGCCCCTTCTGTCACTGGGTAAGGACACCGCAAGATCGAACCCAAAGCTAAGCACTTCTCCCATGGCAAGAACTACCAATCTAGTTGGCCAAACCAAACGGATAATTCGAAGAGACTTGCAAAGATAACCAATCATACATAAAAGAATTCAGAGAAGATTCAAATATTATTCATAGATAGACTTGATCATAAACCCACAATTCATCGGTCTCAACAAACACACCGCAAAAAGAAGATTACATCGAATAGATCTCCACAAGAGAGGGGGAGAACTTTGTATTGAGATTCAAAGAGAGAGAAGAAGCCATCTAGCTACTAACTATGGACCCGAAGGTCTGAGGTAAACTACTCACACTTCATCGGAGGGGCTAGGATGATGTAGAAGCCCTCCGTGATGACGGCCCTCTTCCGGCGGAGCTCCGGAACAGGCCCCAAGATGGGATCTCGTGGATACAGAAAGTTGCGGCGGTGGAATTAGGTTTTTGGCTCCTGTTCTGATCGTTTGGGGGTACGTGTGTATATATAGGAGGAAGAAGTACGCCGGAGGAGCAACGAGGGGCCCACGAGGCAGGGGGCGCCCTAGGGGGGCGCCCCCCACCCTCGTGACCGCCTCTTTTGTTCCTTGGAGCAGGGTCCAAGTCTCCTGGATCACGTTCGGTGAGAAAATCACGTTCCCGAAGATTTTATTCCGTTTGGACTCCGTTTGATATTCCTTTTCTTCGAAACACTGAAATAGGCAAAAAACAGCAATTCTGGGCTGGGCCTCCGGTTAATAGGTTAGTCCCAAAAATAATATAAAAGTGGAAAATAAAGCCCAATATAGTCCAAAACAGTAGATAATATAGCATGGAGCAATCAAAAATTATAGATACGTTGGAGACGTATCAGGCATCCCCAAGCTTAATTCCTGCTCGTCCTCGAGTAGGTAAATGATAAAAAGAGAATTTTTGATGCGGAGTGCTACTTGGCATAATTTCAATGCAAATCTTCTTAATTATGGTATGAATATTCAGATTAGAAAGATTCAAGACAAAAGTTTATATTGACATAAAAATAATAATACTTCAAGCATACTAACAAAGCAATTATGTCTTCTCAAAATAACATGGCCAAAGAAAGTTATCCCTACAAAATCATATAGTCTGGCTATGCTCCATCTTCACCACACAAAGTATTTAAATCATGCACAACCCCGATGACAAGCCAAGCAATTGTTTCATACTCTAACTTTTTCAAAACTTTTTCAATCTTCACGCAATACATGAGCGTGAGCCATGGATATAGCACTATAGGTGGAATAGAATGGTGGTTGTGGAGAAGACAAAAAGGAGGGGAAGATAGTCTCACATCAACTAGGCGTATCAACGGGCTATGGAGATGCCCATCAATAGATATCAATGTGAGTGAGTAGGGATTGCCATGCAACGGATGCACTAGAGCTATAAATGTATGAAAGCTCAACAAAAGAAACTAGTGGGTGTGCATCCAACTTGCTTGCTCATGAAGACCTAGGGCAATTTGACGAAGCCCATCATGGGAATATACAAGCCAAGTTCTATAATGTAAAATTCCCACTAGTATATGAAAGTGACAACATATGAGACTCTCTATATGAAGAACATGGTGCTACTTTGAAGCACAATATATGAGACTCGCTATATCATGGTGCTACTTTGAAGCACAAGTGTGGAAAAAAGGATAGTAGCATTGCCCCTTTTTATTTATTTTCTTTTTTTGGGGCCTTCTTTTTTTCTTTGGCCTTTCTCTTTTTTTATTGGGACAATGCTCTATTGAATGATGATCATCACACTTTTATTTATTTACAACTCAATGATTACAACTCGATTCTAAAACAAAGTATGACTCTATATGGATGCCTCCGGCGGTGTACCGGGATATGCAATGAATCAAGAGTGACAAGTATGAAGAAATTATGAACGGTGGCTTTGCCACAAATACTATGTCAACTACATGATCATGCTAAGCAATATGACAATGATGAATGTGTCATGATGAACTAGATGGTGGAAAGTTGCATGGCAATATATCTCGGAATGGCTATGGAAATGCCATAATAGGTAGGTATGGTGGCTGTTTTGAGGAAGGTATATGGTAGGTGTATGATACCGGCGAAAGGTGCGCGGTATTAGAGAGGCTAGCAAAGGTGGAAGGGTGAGAGTGCGTATAATCCATGGACTCAACATTAGTCATAAAGAACTCATATACTTATTGCAAAAATCTAGAAGTTATCAAAGCAAAGTATTACGCGCATGCTCCTAGGGGGATAGATTGGTAGGAAAAGACCATCGCTCGTCCCTGACCGCCACTCATAAGGAAGACAATCAACAAATAAATCATGCTCCGACTTCGTTACATAACGGTTCACCATACGTGCATGCTACGGGAATCACAAACTTTAACACAAGTATTCTTTAAATTCACAACTACTCAACTATCATGACTTTAATATTATCACCTCCATATCTCAAAACAATTATCATGCTTAAATCTTTTCTTAGTATTCAACACACTCAAAATAAAGTTTCACAAATCTTGAATACCAAGCATATTATTATTAAGCAAATTACCATGCTATTTAGAGACTCTCAAAATAATTTAAGTGAAGCATGAGAGATCAATAGTTTGTTTAAAACAAATCCACCACCTTGCTCTAAAAGATCTAAGTGAAGCTCATAGAGCAAAATTATAACGCTCAAAAGATATAAGTGAAGCACATAGAGCAAAACTACTTAGCTCAAAATATATAAGTGAAGCACATAGAGCAAAACTACTACGCTCAAAAGATATAAGTGAAGCACATAGAGCAAAATTATCTAGCTCAAAAGATATAAGTGAAGCACATAGAGTATTCTATCAAATTTTAATTCATGTATGGCTCTCTCAAAAGGTGTGTACAGCAAGGATGAATGTGGTATACTAAGACACAAAGAAACAAATAATACAAGACGCTCCAAGCAAAACACATATCATGTTGGTGAATAAAAATATAGCTCCAAGTAAATTACCGATGGAAGTGGACGAAAGAGGGGATGCCTTCCGGGGCATCCCCAAGCTTTGACTTCTTGGTGTCCTTGGATTATCTTGGGGGTGCCATGTGCATCCCCAAGCTTAGTCTCTTGCCAATTCTTGTTCCATGATCCATCAAAATAATTCACCCAAAACTTGGAAACTTCACAACACAAAACTCAAAATAGAAAACTCGTGAGCTCCGTTAGCGAAAGAAAACAAAAGACCACTTCAAGGTACTGTAATGAACTCATTCTTTATTTATATTGGTGTTAAACCTACTGTATTCCAACTTCTCTATGGATTATAAACTATTTTACTAGCCATAGATTCATCAAAATAAGCAAACAACACACGAAAAACAGAATCTGTCAAAAACAGAACAGTCTGTAGTAATCTGTAGCTAGCGCAAGATCTGGAACCCCAAAAATTCTAAAATAAATTCTGGACGTGAGGAATTTATCTATTAATCATCTTCAAAAAGAATTAACTAAATATCACTCTTCAAATAAAAATGACAGCAGTTCTCGTGAGCGCTAAAGTTTCTGTTTTTTACAGCAAGTTCAACAAGACTTTCCCCAAGTCTTCCCAACGGTTCTACTTGGCACAAACACTAATTAAACACAAAAAACACAACCAAAACAGAGGCTAAATAATTTATTTATTACTAACAGGAGCAAAAAGCAAGGAATAAAAATAAAATTGGGTTGCCTCCCAACAAGCGCTATCGTTTAACGCCCCTAGCTAGGCATAAAAGCGAGGATAGATCTAGGTATTGCCATCTTTGGTAGGCAATCCATAAGTGGCTCTCATGATAGTTTCATATGGTAATTTTATTTTCTTTCTTGGAAAGTGTTCCATGCCCTTTTTAATGGAAATTGAAATCTAATATTCCCTTCCTTCATATCAATAATCGCACCAACCGTTCTAAGGAAAGGTCTACCAAGAATAATAGGGCAAGAAGGATTGCAATCTATATCAAGAACAATGAAATCTACGGGCACATAATTCCTATTTGCAACAATAAGAACATCATTAATCCTTCCCATAGGTTTCTTAATAGTGGAATCCGCAAGATGCAAGTTTAGAGAGCAATCATCAAAATTACGGAAATCTAGCAAATCACACAAAGTCTTGGGAATAGTAGAGACACTAGCACCCAAATCACACAAAGCATAAAACTCATGATCTTTAATTTTAATTTTAATAGTTGGTTCCCACTCATCATAGAGTTTTCTAGGGATAGAAACTTTCAACTCAAGTTTTTCTTCATAAGATTGCATCAAGGCATCAACAATATGTTCGGTGAAGGCTTTATTTTGACTATAAGCATGTGGAGAATTTAGCACGGATTGCAACAAGGAAATACAATCAATTAAAGAGCAACTTTCATAATTAAATTCCTTGAAATCCAATATAGTGGGTTTAGCAACATCTAGATTTTTATTTCTTTCAATCCCACTTTCATCAATTTCATCATTAAGATCTAAATACTCCGAATTTTTAGAACGCCTTCTAGGTAAAGGAAGATCATATTCAGTTTCATCAAGATTCATATTGCAAAATAAAGATTTAATAGGGGACACATCAATAACTTTTAGATCTTCATCTTGATTTTCATAGGAATTGGAAGAACACGCTTTAATAAAGGCATCTTTGGAAGCACGCATCCTAGCGGTTCTTTCCTTGCACTCATCAATGGAAATTCTCATGGCTTTGAGAGACTCATTGATATCATGCTTAGGAGGAATAGATCTAAGCTTTAAAGAATCAACCTCAAGAGAAATTCTATCAACGTTTCTAGCCAAATCATCAACTTTAAGCAATTTCTCCTCAAGCAAAGCATTAAAATTCTTTTGTGAATTCATAAACTCTTTAACACTATTCTCAAATTCAGAGGGCATCTTATTATAATTTCCATAAGAGTTGTTGTAGGAATTCCCATAATTATTAGAAGGATTACTAGGATATGTCCTAGGATTAAAATTCCCTCTATAAGCGTTGTTACCAAAATTATTCCTACCAACAAAATTCACATCCATAGATTCATTGTTATTCTCAATCAAAGTAGACAAAGGCATATCATTAGGATCAGAAGAAACACTCTTAGTAGCAAATAATTTCATAAGTTCATCCATCTTTCCACTCAACACATTAATTTCTTCTATCACATGCACTTTTTTATTAGAAGATCTTTTAGTATGCCATTGAGAATAATTAACCATAATATTATCTAGGAGTTTAGTAGCATCTCCTAAAGTGATTTCCATAAAAGTGCCTCCCGCGGCCGAATCTAAAAGATTTCTAGAAGCAAAATTCAATCCGGCATAAAAATTTTGTATAATCATCCACAAATTCAAACCATGAGTAGGGCAATTACGTATCATTAATTTCATTCTCTCCCAAGCTTGTGCAACATGTTCATGATCAAGTTGTTTAAAGTTCATAATATCGTTTCTAAGAGAGATGATCTTAGCGGGAGGAAAATACTTAGAGATAAAAGCATCTTTGCACTTGTTCCATGAATCAATACTATTCTTAGGCAAAGACGAAAACCAAGCTTTAGAACGATCTCTAAGCGAAAAAGGAAATAGCTTCAATTTAACGACATCATTATTGACATCTTTTTTTCTTTTACATATCACATAAATCAATGAAGCTATTCAGATGAGTAGCGACATCTTCACTAGGAAGGCCGGCGAATTGATCTTTCATAACAAGATTCAACAAAGCAGTATTAATTTCACAAGATTCAGCATCGGTAAGAGGAGCAATCGGAGTGCTAAGGAAATCATTATTATTGGTATTGGTGAAGTCACACAATTTGGTAGTATCTTGAGCCATCGCGACAAACAAGCAATCTAACACATGAGCAAACAAAAAGCAAGCGGGCAAAAAGAGGCAAATAGAGAGGGAGGATAGAGAGAGAGGGCGAATAAAACGGCAAGGGTGAATTGGGGGGAGAGGAAAACGAGAGGCAAATGGCAAATAATGTAATGCGAGAGATAGGGATTGTGATGGGTACTTGGTATGTTGACTTTTTGCGTAGACTCCCCGACAACGACGCCAGAAATCCTCCTTGCTACATCTTGAGCTTGCTTTGGTTTTCCCCGAAGAGGAAGGGATGATGCAGAAGAGTAGCGTAAGTATTTCCCTCAGTTTTTGAGAACCAAGGTATCAATCCAGTAGGAGCCCACGCTCAAGTCCCTCGTACCTGCACAAAGCGATAGCTACTCGCAACCAACGCGATTAGGGGTTGTCAATCCCTTCACGGTCACTTATGAGAGTGAGACTGATAGATATAATATTTTTGGTATTTTTGGTATAAAGATGCAAAGTAAAAAGTAAAAGCAAAGTAAAAAAGCAAAGCAAGATTAAAGTGATGGAGATTGATATGATGAGAATAGACCCGGGGGCCATAGGTTTCACTAGTGGCTTCTCTCAAGAGCATAAGTATTCTACGGTGGGTGAACAAATTACTGTTGAGCAATTGACAGAATTGAGCATAGTTATGAGAATATCTAGGCATGATCATGTATATAGGCATCATGTCCGTGACAAGTAGATCGAAACGATTCTGCATCTACTACTATTACTCCACTCATCGACCGCTATCCAGCATGCATCTAGAGTATTAAGTTAAAAACAGAGTAACGCCTTAAGCAAGATGACATGATGTAGAGAGATAAATTCATGCAATATGAAATAAACCCCATCTTGTTATCCTCGATGGCAACGATACAATATGTGCCTTGCTGCCCCTTCTGTCACTGGTAAGGACACCGCAAGATCGAACCCAAAGCTAAGCACTTCTCCCATGGCAAGAACTACCAATCTAGTTGGCCAAACCAAACGAATAATTCGAAGAGACTTGCAAAGATAACCAATCGTACATAAAAGAATTCAGAGAAGATTCAAATATTATTCATAGATAGACTTGATCATAAACCCACAATTCATTGGTCTCAACAAACACACCGCAAAAAGAAGATTACATTGAATAGATCTCCACAAGAGAGGGGGAGAACTTTGTATTGAGATTCAAAGAGAGAGAAGAAGCCATCTAGCTACTAACTATGGACCCGAAGGTCTGAGGTAAACTACTCACACTTCATCGGAGGGGCTAGGATGATGTAGAAGCCCTCCGTGATGACGGACCTCTTCCGGTGGAGCTCCGGAACAGTCCCCAAGATGGGATCTCGTGGATACAGAAAGTTGCGGCGGTGGAATTAGGTTTTTGGCTCATGTTCTGATCGTTTGGGGGTGCGTGTGTATATATAGGAGGAAGAACTATGCCGGAGGAGCAACGAGGGGCCCACGAGGCAAGGGGGCGCGCCCTAGGGGGGCGCGCCCCCACCCTCATGACCGCCTCTTTTGTTCCTTGGAGCAGGGCCCAAGTCTCCTGGATCACATTCGGTGAGAAAATCACGTTCTCGAAGATTTTATTCCGTTTGGACTCCGTTTGATATTCCGTTTCTTCGGAACACTGAAATAGGCAAAAAACAGCAATTCTGGGCTGGGCCTCCGGTTAATAGGTTAGTCCCAAAAATAATATAAAAGTGGAAAATAAAGCCCAATATAGTCCAAAACAGTAGATAATATAGCATGGAGCAATCAAAAATTATAGATACGTTGGAGACGTATCAGTGAGCCACTCATCGCGGATGTTGTGCTTAAAAGCTGCTAGGGCCTCTGCATCCGGACAGTCGACGGTTTGATTTTTCTTTGTCAGGAACCGTGTCCAGAATTGCCTGGCTGATTCCTCTGGCTGCTGAATTATGTGGCTCAAGTCATCGGCATCTGGTGGTCGCACATAAGTTGCGCTGGAAGTTGTCGAGGAATGCGGCTTCCAGATCTTCCCAACAGGCAATGGATTCTGCTGGCAGGCTGTTGAGCCAATGCCGAGCTGGTCCTTTGAGTTTGAGTGGGAGGTATTTGATGGCGTGTAGATCATCACCGCGGGCCATGTGGATGTGCAGGAGGAAGTCCTCAATCCATACCGCAGGATCTGTTGTGTCGTCGTATGATTCGATATTTACGGGTTTGAAACCCTCTGGGATTTGGTGATCCATTACTTCATCTGTGAAGCATAGGGGGTGTGCAGCACCTCTGTACTGGGCTATATCATGACGCAGCTCAAATGAGTCTTGTCCGTTGTATTCGGCCCGGCCGGACTTACTTTTACTGTATCCGGCGTGACAGTTATTGTCTCGCGTAGTGGCGTGCCCTCGTGATCCATAGATTGATCTTGCGTGTTTTGCTTTGTCCTCCAATACGTCTCACAGGTCTAGCGTATTTCCCCATACCTTGACATTTTTATTTGAGTGGCGTCGGGGTCCGGGCTGAGCTTTTGGCTGAAATGCCTCCCTGTCGCGGCCACGAGTTGGCCGATCAGCCGCGTCATACGCTGGAGATGTAGGTTTTGGTGCTTCCTCCTCCAGTCGGGGTAGCAACCTGCGCTTTGGGTAACACTTGGAGGGGCGTTCGAGTTTATATTCCTCGGCCGCAAGGACTTCAGTCCATCTGTCGGCTAGCAAATCTTGATTAGCTTGAAGCTGCTGTTGATTTTTCTTAAGGCTATTTGCCGTGGCTATAAGCCGGCGCTTGAAGCACTCTTATTCGACAGAGTCCTCAGGCACAACAAATTCGTCATTGTTGAGGCTTGCCTCATCTTCGGAGGGAGGCATGTAATTACCATCCTCCGCCTCTCCATCTGCCGCTCTCTCGGGAGGGCTGGCTTCTCCATCCTCCTGCTCTACATCTTGCTGGAGGGGATTGTTATTATCTTCGGCACTGTCCGGAGTGCTATTATCTCCTGTGCCGGTATCACCGCTTTTGCCTTGGCGAGACTTAGAGCGGCGCCGCTGACGTTGGCGCTTGGGTTGCTTCTTGGAGGGGTCATCCTCCATTGTCCCGTCGCCATTGCCTTCTTTGGGTGTGTCCACCATATATATGTCATATGACGAGGTGGCTGTCCAGTGCCCTGTGGGCAGTGATTCTTGTTCGTCTCCTGCATCGTCATCCATACCGTCGATGTCTTCAGAGTTGAAGTCGAGCATGTCGGTCAAATCATCGACAGTGGCTACTAAGTGGGTGGTGGGTGGGCGGCAAATTTCTTTGTCATCCGCATTCCAATCCTGCTGGACATAGTTCGGCAAGGACTCTCCTGACAAGGAGAGAGACCTTAATGAGTTCAGTATGTCGCTGAAAGGCGAGTGCTGAAAGATATCCGCGGAGGTGAACTCCATGATCGGCGCCCAGTCGGATTCGACAGGCACGGGCGCAGGCGGTTCGGAGTCCGTGGCCGGGGAAGAATCCGGTAGTTCGGCGTCATGGCTCCCGTGAAGGGTAAGGTCGATACTCAGCTCGATCGCCGTTGAGAATACGGCCTCCGTGGAGGGGTCTATCCACCCGTCCATGGATGGTGCAATTGGCTCCGAAATGAGGGTCGGAGCGGTTGCCGGTGCGATCTCCTGAGCACTGTCCGATGGTAGAGCTAAATCATGCTCATCGTGACCGTGCGGCGCACTCGGCAGGGGCTCGAATCTGTCGAAGATCAAGTCTCCGCGGATGTCGGCCATGTAGTTTAAGCTTCCAAACCTGACCTGGTGGCCAGGGGCGTAACTCTCGATCTGCTCCAGATGGCCAAGCGAGTTAGCCCATAGTGCGAAGCTACCGAATATGAAGATCTGTCCGGGGAGAAAAGTCTCACCCTGGACTGCATCGCTATCGATGATCGAAGGAGCCATCAAGCCTAACGGTGACGACATAGAGGAACTCTCAATGAAAGCACCAATGTCGGTGTCAAAACCGGCGGATCTCGGGTAGAGGGTCCCGAACTGTGCATCTAAGGCGTATGGTAACAGGAGACAGGGGACACGATGTTTTACCCAGGTTCGGGCCCTCTTGATGGAGGTAAACCCCTACGTCCTGCTTGATTATTCTTGATAATATGAGTAGTACAAGAGTTGATCTACCATGAGATCGGGAGGCTAAACCCTAGAAGCTAGCATATGGTATGGTTGTATGTTGTCCTACGGACTAAAACCCTCCGGTTTATATAGACACCGGAGGGGGCTAGGGTTACACAAGGTCGGTTACAAAGGAGGAGATATACATATCCGTATTTCCTAGCTTGCCTTCCACGCCAAGGAGAGTCCCATCCGGACACGAGATGAAGTCTTCAATCTTGTATCTTCATAGTCCAACAGTCCGGCCAAAGGATATAGTTCGGCTGTCCGGAGACCACCTAATCCAGGACTCCCTCAGGCATACTGAAAGATCTACTAATAAAAAGGTGCATGCGATAGAAGAAATTAATGTTTTGAGTGGAAAGATGGATGAACTTATGAAATTATTTGCTAGTAAAAGTGTTTCTTCTAATACTAATGATATGCCCTTGTCTACTTTGACTGAGAATAATAATGAATCTATGGATGTGAATTTTGATGGTAGGAACAATTTTGGTAACAACGCGTATAGAGGAAATTTTAATACTAGGCCTTATCCTAGTAATCCCTCTAATAATTATGGTAATTCCTACAACAATTCTTATGGAAATTATAATAACATGCCCTCTGATTTTGAATCTAATATTAAAGAATTTATTACTTCGCAAAAGAATTTCAATGCTTTGATTGAAGAAAAATTGCTTAAGATTGATGAGTTGGCTAGGAATGTTGATAGAATTTCTCTTGATGTTGATTCTTTGAAACTTAGATCTATTCCTCCTAAGCATGATATCAATGAGTCTCTCAAAGCCATGAGAATTTCCATTGATGAGTGCAAAGAAAGAACCGCTAGGATGCGTGCTAAGAAAGTTTTGCAATATGAATCTTGATAATGATGGGACTGAATATGATCCACCTTTACCTAGAAGGCGTTCCAAAAATTCAGAGTTTTTAGATCTTGATGATAAATTTGATGAAAGTGGAATTGAAGAAATTAAAACCCTAGATGTTGCTAAACCCACTATTTTGTATTTCAAGGAATTTAATTATGAAAATTTCTCTTTAATTGATTATATTTCCTTGTTGCAATCCGTGCTAAAGTCTCCTCATACTTATAGTCAAAATAAAGCGTTTACTAAATATATCGTTGATGCCTTGATGCAATCTTATAAAGAAAAACTTGAGTTGGAAGTTTCTATCCCTAGAAAACTTTATGATGAGTGGGAACCAACTATTAAAATTAAGATTAAAGATCATGAGTTATATGCTTCGTGTGATTTGGGTGCTAGTGTTTCCACGATTCCAAAGACTTTGTGTGATTTGTTAGGTTTCTGTGATTTTGAGGATTGCTCTTTAAACTTGCACCTTGCGGATTCCACTATTAAGAAACCAATGGGAAGAATCAATGATGTTCTTATTGTCGCAAATAGGAATTATGTGCCCGTATATTTTATTGTTCTTGACATAGATTGCAATCCTTCATGTCCTATTATCCTTGGTAGACCTTTCCTTAAAATAATTGGTGCAATTATTGATATGAAGGAAGGAAATATTAGATTCCAATTTCCATTAAGGAAAGGCATGGAACACTTTCCTAGAAAGAAAATTAAGTTACCTTATGCATCTATTATGAGAGCCACTTATGGATTGCCTACCAAAGATGGCAATACCAATATCTATCCTTGCTTTTTATGCCTATCTAGGGGCGTTAAACGATGCTTGTTGGGAGGCAACCCAATTTTATTTTTATTTCTTTCTTTTTGCTCCTGTTTAGTAATAAATAATTTACCTAGCCTCTGTTTTGGTTGTGTTTTTCGTGTTTAATTAGTGTTTGTGCCAAGTAGAACCGTTGGGAAGACTTGGGGAAAGTCTTGATATCTTGCTGTAAAAAACAGAAACTTTAGCGCTCACGAGAACTGCTGCCATTTTTATTTGGAAAGTGATATTTAGTTAATTATTTTCGCAGATTATTAATATATAAATTCCTCACGTCCAGAAATTTATTTTAGAATTTTTGGGGTTCCAGATCTTGTGCTAGCTACAGATTACTACAGACTGTTCTGTTTTTGACAGATTCTGTTTTTCATGTGTTGTTTGCTTATTTTGATGAATCTATGGCTAGTAAAATAGTTTATAAACCATAGAGAAGTTGGAATAAAGTAGGTTTAACATCAATATAAATAAAGAATGATTTCATTACAGTACCTTGAAGTGGTCTTTTGTTTTCTTTCGCTAACGGAGCTCACAAGATTTTCTACTTTAAGTTTTGTGTTGTGAAGTTTTCAAGTTTTGGGTAAAGATTTGATGGATTATGGAACAAGGAGTTGCAAGAGCCTAAGCTTGGGTATGCCCATGGCACACCCAATATAATCTAAGGACACCTAAAAGCCAAAGCTTGGGGATGCCCCGGAAGGCATCCCCTCTTTCGTCTACTTCTATCGGTAACTTTACTTGGAGCTATATTTTTATTCACCACATGATATGTGTTTTGCTTGGAGAGTCTTGCATGATTTGAGTCTTTTCTTTTTAGTTTACCACAATCATCCTTGCTGTACACACCTTTTGAGAGAGCCATACATGATTTGGAATTTGTTATAATACTCTATGTGCTTCACTTATATATTTTGAGTTATATAGTTTTGCTCTAGTACTTCACTTATATCTTTTAGAGCACGGTGGTGGATTTGTTTTATAGAAACTATTGATCTCTCATGCTTCACTTAGATTATTTTGAGAGTCTTAAATAGCATGGTAATTTGCTTAAATAATCTTAATATGCTAGGTATTCAAGATTAGTAAAAAAATCTTATGAGTGTTTTTAATACTAAGAGAAGTTTGATGCTTGATGATTGTTTTGAGATATGGAGGTAATAATATCAAAGTCGTGCTAGTTGTGTAGTTGTGAATTTGAGAAATGCTTGTGTTGAAGTTTGCAAGTCCCGTAGCATGCACGTATGGTAAACTTTATGTAACAAATTTGAAACATGAGGTGTTATTTGATTGTCCTCCTTATGAGTGGCGGTTGGGGACGAGCGATGGTCTTTTCCTACCAATCTATCCCCCTAGGAGCATGCGCGTAGTGCTTGGTTTTTGATGACTTGTAGATTTTTGCAATAAGTATGTGAGTTCTTTATGACTAATGTTGAGTCTATGGATTATACGCACTCTCACCCTTCCATCATTCCTAGCCTCTTCGATACCGTGCATTTCCCTTTCTCACATTGAGAGTTGGTGCAAACTTTGTTGGTGCATCCAAACCCCGTGATATGATACGCTCTTTCACACATAAACCTCCTTATATCTTCCTCAAAACAGCCACCATACCTACCTATTATGGCATTTCCATAGCCATTCCGAGATATATTGCCATGCAACTTTCCACCATTCCGTTCAACATGACACATTCATCATTGTCATATTGCTTAGCATGATCATGTAGTTGACATAGTATTTGTGGCAAAGCCACTGTGCATAATTCTTTCATACATGTCACTCTTGGTTCATTGCATATCCCGGTACACCGTCGGAGGCATTCATATAGAGTCATCTTTTGTTCTAGCATCGAGTTGTAATCATTGAGTTGTAAATAAATAGAAGTGTGATGATCATCATTTTCTAGAGCATTGTCCCAAGTGAGGAATTAAAAAAAGGAAGGCCATAAAAAAGGAGAAGGCCCAAAAAAGAGAGAAAAAGAGAGAAGGGACAATGTTACTATCCTTTGCCACACTTGTGCTTCAAAGTAGCACCATAATCTTCATGATAGAGAGTCTTTTGTTTTGTCACTTTCATATACTAGTGGGAATTTTTCATTATAGAACTTGGCTTGTATATTCCAACAATGGGCCTCCTCAAGTGCCCTAGGTCTTCGTGAGAAAGCAAGTTGGATGCAGACCCACTTAGTTTCTTTTGTTGAGCTTTCATACATTTATAGCTCTAGTGCATCCGTTGCATGGCAATCCCTACTCCTTGCATTAACATCAATCGATGGGCATCTCCATAGCCCATTGATTAGCCTCGGTAATGTGAGACTTTCTCCCTTTTTGTCTTCTCCACATAACCCCCATCATCATATTCTATTCCACCCATAGTGCTATGTCCATGGCTCGCGCTCATATATTGCGTGAAAGTTTATAGGTTTGAGATTACTAAAATATGAAACAATTGCTTGGCTTGTCATCGGGGTTGTGCATGATGAGAGCATTCTTGTGTGACGAAAATGGAGCATGATTAAACTATATGATTTTGTAGGGATAAACTTTCTTTGGCCATGTTATTTTGAGAAGACATAATTGCTTAGTTAGTATGCTTGAAGTATTATTATTTTTTATGTCAATATGAACTTTTAACTTGAATCTTTCGGATCTGAATATTCATACCACAATTAATAAGAATTACATTAAAATTATGCCAAGTAGCACTCCGTATCAAAAATTCTATTTTTATCATTTACCTACTCGAGGACGAGCGGGAATTAAGCTTGGGGATGCTTGATACGTCTCCAACCTATCTATAATTTTTTATTGCTCCATGCTATATTATCTACTATTTTGGACATTATTGGGCTTTATTATTCACTTTTATATTATTTTTGGGACTAACCTATTAACCGGAGGCCCAGCCCAGAATTTCTGTTTTTTTGCCTATTCTAGGGTTTCCAAGAAAAGGAATATCAAACGGAGTCCAAACGGAATGAAACCTTCTGGAACGCGATTTTCTCACCGAACATGATCCAGGAGACTTGGACCCTACGTCAAGAAATAAAGGAGGAGGCCACGAGGTAGGGGGCGCGCCTACCCCCCCCCCCCCCCCCCCCAGGCGCGCTCTCCACCCTCGTGGGCCCCCTGTTGCTCCACCGATGTACTCCTTCCTCCTATATATACCTACGTACCCCCATACGATCAAAGACGGAGCCAAAACCCTAATTCCACCGTCGTAACTTTCTGTATCCACGAGATCCCATCTTGGGGCCTGTTCCGGAGCTCCGCCGGAGGGGCATCCATCACGGAGGGCTTCTACATCAACACCATAGCCTCTCCGATGAAGTGTGAGTAGTTTACCTCAGACCTTCGGGTCCATAGTTATTAGCTAGATGGCTTCTTCTCTCTTTTTGGATCTCAATACAATGTTCTCCCTCTCTCTTGTGGAGATCTATTCGATGTAATCTTCTTTTTGCGGTGTGTTTGTTGAGACCGATGAATTGTGGGTTTATGATCAAGATTATCTATGAACAATATTTGAATCTTCTCTGAATTCTTTTATGTATGATTGGTTATCTTTGCAAGTCTCTTTGAATTATCAGTTTGGTTTGGCCTACTAGATTGATCTTTCTTGCAATGGGAGAAGTGCTTAGCATTGGGTTCAATCTTGCGGTGTCCTTTCCCAGTGATAGTAGGGGCAGCAAGGCACGTATTGTATTGTTGCCATCGAGGATAACAAGATGGTTTTTTATCATATTGCATGAATTTATCCCTCTACATCATGTCATCTTGCTTAAGGCGTTACTCTGTTTTCATGAACTTAATACTCTAGATGCATGCTGGACAACGGTCGATGAGTGGAGTAATAGTAGTAGTTGTAGGCATGAGATGGTCTACTTGTCTCGGACGTGATGCCTATATACATGATCATACCTAGATATTCTCATAACTATGCCCAATTTTGTCAATTGCTCAACTGTAATTCATTCACCCACCGTAAAATACTTATGTTGTTGAGAGAAGCCACTAGTGAAACCTATGGCCCCCGTGTCTATCTTCATCATATTAATCTTCCAATACTTAGTTATTTACTTTGCTTTTATTTTACTTTGCATCTTTATCACAAAACACCAAAAATATTATCTTATCATATCTATCAGATCTCACTCTCGTAAGTGATCGTGAAGGGATTGACAACCCCTTATCGCGTTGGTTGTGAGGAGTTATTTGCTTGTGCAGGTATGAGGGACTCGCGCGTAGCCTCCTACTAGATTGATACCTTTGTCCTCAAAAACTGAGGGAAATACTTATGCTACTTTGCTGCATCATCCTTTCCTCTTCAAGGAAATCCAACGCAGTGCTCAAGAGGTAGCAGTTATAGGATGGTAATTGATTTTCGCAAATTAAATAAGGCCACTAAAAGGAGCATTACCCCTTACCTTTTATCGATCAAATGCTAGAAAGATTATCCAAACATACATATTTTTGCTTTCTAGATGGTTATTCTGGTTTCTCTCAAATACCTGTGTCAGCCAAGGATCAATCAAAGACTACTTTTACTTGCCCTTTTGGTACTTTTGCTTAGAGACATATGCCTTTTGGTTTATGTAATGCACCTGCTACCTTTCAAAGATGCATGATGGCTATATTCTCTGACTTCTGTGAAAAGATTTGTGAGGTTTTCATGGACGATTTCTCCGTCTATTGATCTTATTTTCATGATTGCTTGAGCAACCTTGGTCGAGTTTTGCAGAGATGTGAAGAAACTAATCTTGTCTTGAATTGGGAATAGTGCCACTTTATGGTTAATGAAGGTATTGTCTTGGGGCATAAAGTTTCTGAAAGAGGTATTGAAGTTGATAAAGCCAAGGTTGATGCTATTGATAAGATGCCATGCCCCAAGGACATCAAAGGTATAAGAAGTTTCCTTGGTCATGCCAGATTTTATAGGAGGTTCATTAAGGACTTCTCAAAAATTTCTCAGCCTCTGACTAATTTATTACAAAAATATATATCATTTGTCTTTGATGATGATTGTGTAGAAGCATTTGAAATACTTAAGAAAGCATTGATCTCTGCACCTATTGTTCAGCCACCTGATTGGAATTTACCCTTTGAAATTATATGTGACGCTAGTGATTATGCTGTAGGTGTTGTTCTAGGGAAAAGAGTTGATAAGAAATTAAACATTATTCAATATGCTAGTAAAACCCTAGACAATGCTCAAAGAAATTATGCTAGTACTGAAAAGGAATTCTTAGCAGATGTATTTGCTTGTGATAAGTTCAGACCCTATATTGTTGATTCTAAAGTAACTATTCACACCGATCATGCTGCTATTAAATATCTTATGGAAAAGAAAGATGCTAAACCTAGACTTATTAGATGGGTTCTCTTGCTACAAGAATTTGACTTACATATTGTTGATAGAAAGGGAGCTGAGAACCCCGTTGCAGACAACTTGTCTAGGTTAGAAAATGTGCTTGATGACCCACTACCTATTGATGATAGTTTTCCTGATGAGCAATTAAATGTCATAAATGCTTCTCATACTGCTCCATGGTATGTTGATTATGCTAATTACATTGTTGCCAAATTCATACCACCTAGTTTCACATACCAGCAAAAGAAAAAGTTCTTCTATGATTTGAGACATTACTTTTGGGATGACCCACATCTTTATAAAGGAGTAGATGGTGTTATTAGCCGTTGTGTACCTGAGCATGAACAGGAACAGATCCTACGCAAGTGTCACTCCGAAGCTTATGGAGGACACCATGGTGGAGATAGAACTGCACATAAGGTATTGCAATCTGGTTTTTATTGGCCTACTCTCTTCAAGGATGCCCGTAAGTTTGTCTTATCTTGTGATGAATGTCAAAGAATTGGTAATATTAGTAGACTTCAAGAAATGCCTATGAACTATCCACTCGTTATTGAACCATTTGATGTTTGCGGCTTTGACTATATGGGACATTTTCCTGCCTCTAATGGATATACACATATTTTAGTTGATGTTGATTATGTTACTAAGTGGGTAGAAGCTATTCCAACTAGTAGTGCTGATCATAAGACTTCTATTAAAATGCTTAAAGAAGTTATTTTTCCAAGATTGGGAGTCCCTAGATATTTAATGACTGATGGTGGTTCACATTTTATTCATGGCGCTTTCCGTAAAATGCTTGCTAAGTATGATGTTAATCATAGAATTGCATCCCCTTATCACCCTCAGTCAAGTGGTCAAGTAGAATTGAGTAATAGAGAGCTCAAATTAATTTTGCAAAAGACTGTCAATAGGTCTAGAAAGAATTGGTCCAAGAAACTTGATGATGCATTATGGGCCTATAGAACTGCATATAAAAATCCTATGGGTATGTCTCGTATAAAATGGTTTATGGAAAAGCATGTCACTTACCTCTCAAACTAGAACACAAGGCTATTAAAGAGCTCAATTATGATTTTGAACTTGCCGGTGAGAAGAGGTTATTTGATATTAGCTCACTCGATGAATGGAGAACCTACAAAAATGCCAAGTTGTTTAAAGAAAAAGTTAAAATATGGCATGATTAAAGGATACAAAAGTGTGAGTTTAATGTAGGTGATTATGTATTGCTATACAACTCTCGTTTAAGATTTTTTGCAGAAAAACTTATCTCTAAATGGGAAGGTCCTTACATTATCGAGGAGGTCTATCATTCCGGTGCCATAAAAATCAACAACTTCGAAGGCACAAATCCGAAGGTGGTGAACGGTCAAAGAATCAAACATTATATCTCAGGTAATCCCATAAATGTTAAAACCAATGTTATTGACACCGTAACCCCGGAGGAATACATAAGGGACACTTTCCGGAATGTTTCAGACTCCGAAAAGGAATATGTATGTGGTACGGTAAGTAAACCGACTCCAAAACAGTTTTTAAGGCAATATTTCTCTGTTTTGGAATATTTAGAAAAATAGAAAAATAAGAAGCAGTCCGGGAAGGACACGAGGCCTCCACGAGGGTGGAGGGCGTGCCCTACCCTACTGGGTGCTCCCCCTACCTCGTGGGCACCTCATGCGCTCTCCGGACTCCGTTTTCTTACACGACACGTATTTTGGTCGGTAAAAATTCATTATATAATCTCCCGAAGGTTTTGACTCATGTATCACGCAAATATATTATGTTCTTGTTTCGAGTTGTTTCCTGTCAGGGTCGTCAAGGCCAGGCATCATGTCGTCCCCCTCCTCCAACAATGGTGACAATGATGCTTGGCTAATGAAGATAGAGCTGAAGAGGGAAGAACCCATGGAGATCAACAAGGATGAAGGGATCAAGAAGGCCACGGAGGATCATGCTCCGGCAGCAGAAGACATCCTTCAACTTGATCACAATCTTCTTACCCCAACTGAGATCGAAGCTTTCAAGATGATTGAGTTAGCTCGTATACAGAACAAGTATCTCACACATGAAAATATTTTGTTGAATGACCATATTGTTGTACTCAAGGGCATTATCCGCAAGCTGGAGGACCTCTTACGCTTGATGTGTGACTATCCATCATCATCTCCATCTTCTCCACCAACAAAGAAGAATTGAGCATTGGGTATGGGCACTCCCCTTGGCAACTGCCAAGCTTGGGGGAGTGCCCCGGTATCGTATCACCATCACTTTTATCTTTACCGTTTTTCTTAGTTCGATCATTTTGGTAATATCTTGATCTAGTAGAATAAAGTTTATGGCATGATCTAGTTTTGAGTTTTGCTTTATGATCCCTCTATGTAATCGAGTCCGTGAGCTGTATATAATAAAGATTAGTGTTGAGTCAAGGGCTTGATTATTTTGCCATGATCCTAAGTGAATAAAAGAAAAGAGAAATAAATAAAAAAGGAAACAAAGAGATCATATGGATCTTATGGAGAGTAATGAGCTCACATAGAAAAAGTATGATGAATAAAATTTGTTGAGAGTTGACAAACATAGTTTTGGTCATCGTTGCAATTAATAGGAAGTAATAAAGAAAGAGAGGTCTTCACATATAAATATACTATCTTGGACATCTTTTATGATTGTGAGCACTCATTAAAATATGACATGCTAAAGAGTTGACGTTGGACCAGGAAGACAACGTAATGGGTTGTGTTTTCTTACATCTGAGATAAATTATATTGTCATGGATCATCCAACATGGTTGAGCTTGCCTTTCCCCCTCATGCTAGCCAAATTCATCGCACCAAGTAGAGATACTACTTGTGCTTCCAAATACCCTTAAACCAGTTTTGCCATGAGAGTCCACCATACCTACCTATGGATTGAGTAAGATCCTCCAAGTAAGTTGTCATCGGTGCAAGCAATAATAATTGCTCTCTAAATATGTATGACTTATTAGTGTGGGAGAAAATAAACTTTATACGATCGTGTGATATGGAAGAAATAAAAGCGACAGATTGCATAATAAAGTTCCATATCACAAGTGGCAATATAAAGTGGCGTTCTTTCGCATTAAGATTGTGTGCATCCAACCATAAAAGCGCATGACAACCTCTGCTTCCCTCTGCGAAGGGCCTATCTTTTACTTTTATCTCCTACCTTGCATAAGAGTCATGGTGATCTTCACCCTTCCTTTTTACATTTTATCCTGTGGCAAGCACAGTATGTTGGAAAGATCCTGGTATATATGGCTAATCGGATGTGAGTTTTCATGAACTATTATTGTTGACATTACCCTTGAAGTAAAACGTTGGGAGGCAGAACTATAAGCCCCTATCTTTCTCTGTGTCCGATTAAAACTCCATACCCATAAGTATTGCGTGAGTGTCAGCAATTGTGAAAGACTATATGATAGTTGAGTATGTGGACTTGCTGAAAAGCTCTTATATATTGACTCTTTCCTATGTTATGATAAATTGCAATTGCTCCAATGACTGAGATTATAGTTTATTAGTTTTCAATGAAGTTTACGATTCATACTTGAAATTGTGATTGAATTATTACTCTAGCATAAGAAATCATATGACAAGAATTATGTAAGTTGCTGTTCTAAGAATGATCATGATTCCCTCATGTCCGTACTTTTGTCGACACCTCTATCTCCAAACATGTGGACATATTTTTTGATTTCGGCTTTCGCTTGAGGACAAGCGAGGTCTAAGCTTGGGGGAGTTGATACGTCCATTTTGCATCATGCTTTTATATCGATATTTATTGCATTATGGGTTGTTATTACACATTATGTCACAATCCTTATGCCTATTCTCTCTTATTTTACAAGGTTTACATAAAGAGGGAGAATGCCGGCAGCTGGGATTCTGGGCTAGAAAAGGAGCAAATATTAGAGACCTATTCTGCACAGCTCCAAAAGTCCTGAAACTTCACGGAAGACGTTTTCATAATATATAAAAAATATTGAGCGCAAGAAGTTCACCAGGGGGGCCACACCCTGCCCACGAGGGTGGGGGCGCGCCCCCTACCTCGTGGGCCCCTGGTGGCCCTCTGATGGCCATCTTCTGCTATATGGAGTCTTTCGACGAGGAAAAAATCATAAGCCATCTCCTCGGACGAAACTCCGCCGCCACGAGGCGGAACCTTGGCGGATCCAATCTAGGGCTCCAGTAGAGTTGTTCTGCCGGGAAAACTTCCCTCTGGGAGGGGGAAATCATCGCCATCGTCATCACCAACGCTCCTTTCATCGGGAGAGGGAAACCTCCATCAACATCTTCACCAGCACCATCTCCTCTCAAAACCCTAGTTCATCTCTTGTATCCAATTCTTGTCTCCAAGTCCGGGATTGGTACTAGTAGGTTGCTAGTAGTGTTAATTACTCCTTGTAGTTGATGCTAGTTGGTTTATTTGGTGGAAGATCATATGTTCAGATCCTATACGCATATTAATACCCCTCTGATTATGAACATGATTGTGCTTTGTGAGTAGTTACGTTTGTTCCTGAGGACATGGGAGAAGTCTTGCTATTAGTAGTCATGTGAATTTGGTATTCGTTCGATAGTTTGATGAGATGTATGTTGTCTCTCCTCTAGTGGTGTTATGTGAACGTCGACTACATAACATTTCACCATTATTTGGGCCTAGAGGAAGGCATTGGGAAGTAATAAGTAGATGATGGGTTGCTAGAGTGACAGAAGCTTAAACCCTAGTTTATGTGTTGCTTTGTAAGGGGCTGATTTGGATCCATATGTTTCATGCTATGGTTACTAAGGGAGTCCTGGATTAGGGGGTCTCCGGACAGCCGGACTATATCCTTTGGCCGGACTGTTGGACTATGAAGGCACAAGATTGAAGACTTCGTCTTGTGCCTGGATGGGACTCTACTTGGCATGGAAGGCAAGCTAGGCAATACGGATATGTATATCTCCTCCTTTGTAACCGACCTTGTGTAACCCTAGCCCCCTCCGGTGTCTATATAAACCGAAGGGTTTTAGTCCGTAGGACAACATACAATCATACCATAGGCTAGCTTCTAGGGTTTAGCCTCTCCGATCTCGTGGTAGATCAACTCTTGTACTACTCATATTATCAAGAATAATCAAGCAGGACGTAGGGTTTTACCTCCATCAAGAGGGCCCGAACCTGGGTAAAACATCATGTCCCCTGCCTCCTGTTACCATCCGCCTTAGACGCACAGTTCGGGGCCCCCTACCCGAGATCCGCCGATTTTGACACCAACAGTTAGGTTTACCTTAATACTTTTGTTGTAATTGCGGATGCTTGCAATAGAGGTTAATCATAAGTGGGATGCTTGTCCAAGTAAGGACAGTACCCAAGCACCGGTCCACCCACATACCAAATTATCAAAGTACCGAATGCGAATCATATGAACGTGGTAAAAACTAGCTTGACGATATTCCCATGTGTCCTCGGGAGCGCTTTTCTCTATATAAGAGTTTGTCCAGGCTTGTCCTTTGCTACAAAAAGGATTGGTCCACCTTGCTGCACTTTATTTACTTTTGTTACTTGTTGCTCGTTACAAATTATCCTATCACAAAACTATTTGTTACCACTTATTTCAGTAGTTGCAGAGAATACCTTGCTGGAAACCACTTATCATTTCCTTCTGCTCCTCATTGGGTTCAACACTCTTACTTATCGAAAGGACTATGATAGATCCCCTATACTTGTGTGTCATCAGTTTACTTACCGTATCACGTACCTCCTTATTTTCACGATTCTGGAGTGTTCCGGAAGGACTCTTTTATGTGTTCTTCCGGTGTCATAGTTTGAATAATATTACTTTCAACATTAATAGGCATACCTGAGATATAATGCTTTATTCGTTGCCCATTGACAACCTTCGGAATTATTTATTTTGATGGCTCCAGACCGGTAAACCTCCTCGATAATGTATGGGCCTTCCCATTTGGAGAGGAGTTTTCCTGCAAAGTATCTGAAACGAGAGTTGTACAAAAGAACATGTTCTTCGACTTTAAACTCACACTTTTGAATTATTTTGTCATGCCATCTCTTTACTTTTTCTTTAAATAGTTTTGCATTTTCATAAGCTTGGGTTCTCGATTCATCTAATGAGCTAATATAAAATAACCTCTTTTCACCAGCAAGTTTGAAATCATAGTTGAGCTCTTTGATTGCCCAATATGCTTTATGTTCTAACTCAAGAGGCAAATGACATGCTTTTCCATAAACCATTTTATAAGGAGACATACCCAGGGGATTTTTATATGTTGTTCTATAAGCCCAAAGCGCATCATCTAATTTCTTAGACCAATTCTTCTTGGACCCATTAACAGTCTTTTGCAAAATTAACTTTATCTCTCTATTAAGTTCAACTTGACCACTAGACCGAGGATGATAAGGTGATGCAATTCTATGGTTAACATCATACTTGGCAAGCATTTTACGGAAAGCACCATGAATAAAGTGTTAACCACCATCGGTCATTAAATATCTATGGAGTCCAAACCTTGGGAAATAACTTCCTTAAGCATTTTAATAGAGGTGTTGTGATCAGCACTACTAGTTGGAATAGCTTCTACCCATTTAGTAACATAATCCACAGCAACCAAAATATGAGTATACCCATTAGAGGAAGGAAAATGTCCCATGTAATCAAATCCCCATGACATCAAATGGTTCAACAGCAAATGAATAATTCATAGGCATTTCTTGACACTTACCGATATTACCTATCCTTTGACATTCATCACAAGATAAGACGAACTTACGGGCATCCTTGAAGAGAGTAGGCCAATAAAATCCAGATTGCAATACCTTGTGAGTAGTTCTATCTCCAACATGATGCCCTCCATAAGCCTCAGAGTGACATTTTCGTAGGATTTGTCCCTGTTCATGCTCGGGTACACAACGTCTAATAATACCATCTACTCCTTCTTTATAAAGATGTGGGTCATCCCAAAAGTAATGTCTTAAATCATAGAAGATTTTTTTCTTTTGTTGGTATGTAAAGCTAGGTGGTAAATATTTAGCAACAATGTAATTAGCATAATCAGCATACCAAGGAGTACTACAAGAAACATTTATTGCAGCTAACTGCTCATCAGGAAAACTATCATCAATAGGTAGTGGGTCATCAAGCACATTTTCAAGCCTACACAAATTATTAGCTACTGGGTTCTCAACTCCTTTTCTATCAATGATATGTAAATCAAATTATTGTAACAAGAGAACCCATCGAATAAGTCTAGGTTTATCATCTTTCTTTTCCATAAGATATTTAAGAGCAGCATGATATGTGTGAACAGTTACTTCGGAATCAATAATATAAGGTCTAAATTTATCACAGGCAAACACAACTGCTAAGAATTCTTTTTCAGTAGTAGCATAATTTCTTTGAGCACTGTCTAGAGTTTTACTAGCATAATGAATAACATTAAGTTTCTTGTCAACTCTTTGTCCTAGAACAGCACCAACAACATAATCGCTAGCATCACACATAATTTCAAAAGGCAAGTTCCAATCAGGTGGTTGAATAATAGGTGCAGAAATTAAAGCTTTCTTGAGTGATTCAGAGGCTTCTAAACAATCATCATCAAAAACAAAAAGAATATCATTTTGCAAGAGACTAGTAAGAGGCCTAGAAATTTTTGAAAAGTCTTTGATAAATCTCCTATAGAAACCAGCATGACCTAAGAAACTACGAATACCTTTTATATCTTTAGGACATGTCATTTTCTCAATTGGATCAACCTTAGCTTTGTCCACTTCAATACCTCTTTCAGAAATTTTATGACCCAAGACAATGCCTTCATTAACCATAAAGTGGCACTTCTCCCAATTCAAGACAAGATTTGTTTGTTCACATCTCTGTAGAACTCGATCAACATTGCTTAAACAATCATCAAAAGACTTCCCATAAACAGAAAAGTCATCCATGAAAACCTCAACAATCTTTTCACAAAAGTCAGAGAATATAGCAGTCATACATCTTTGAAAGGTAGCAGGTGCATTACATAAACCAAAAGGCATACGTCTATAAGCATAGATTCCAAAGGGACAAGTAAAAGTGGTCTTTTCTTGATCAGGTTGAGAAACAGGTATTTGTGAAAAGCCAGAATATTATCCATCAAGGAAGCAAAAGTGTGTGTGCTTAGATAATCTTTCAAGCATTTGATCAATAAAAGGCAAAGGGTAATGATCTTTTCTAGTTGCTTTGTTTAATTTTCTAAAATCAATTACCATTCTATAGCCTGTAACAATTCTTTGTGGAACAAGTTCGTTCTTATCATTAGGAACAACAATTATACCACCTTTCTTATGAACACAATGAACATGACTTACCCATCTACTATCAGCTATGGGATAGATTATACCTGCTTCCAGAAGTTTTAATATTTACGTTCTTACCACTTCTTTCATCTTCGGATTTAACCAACGTTGGTAATCAACAACGGGTTTAGCATTAGGTTCCGTATTAATTTTGTGCTGACAGAGAGTGGGACTAATGCCCTTTAAATCATCAAGAGTATATCCAATAGCAGCTCGTTGCTTCTTAGAACTTTCAATAATCTTTCTTCTTCATGTTCTGAAAGGTTAGCACTGATAATAACATGATATATCTTATTTTCATCAAGATAGGCATATTTCAAAGTGTATGGCAATTGTTCTAATTCAAACACAGGATCACCATTAGGTGGAGGCGGACCTCCTAGAGTTTCAATAGGCAAATTGTGTTTAAGCAGAGGACATTGTTCAAAGAAATTTTATCTATTTCATTTCTTTCATGCATATGAAAATCCTTCTCATGGTCTAGCAAATATTGTTTTAAAGGATCATTAGGTGGTACAACAATAGAAGCAAGACCAATTAATTCATCTTTACTAGTCAATTATTTTTCATGAAGATTTCTACTAAACTTGGAAAATTAAACTCATGAGACTCATTACCAAAACTAACACCGACAGTTTGTTTCTCATAATCTATCTTAGCATTAACGGTGTTCAAGAAAGGTCTACCAAAAATAATAGGGAAAAAGTCATCTTGCGGGGAACCAAGAACAAGAAAATCAGTAGGGTATTTTATTTTCCCACACAAGACTTCAACATCTCTAACAACCCCAATTGGTGATATAGTGCCTCTATTGGCAAGTTTAATAGTAACATCTATTTCTTCTATTTCTGCGGGTGCTATGTCATTCATAATTTCTTGATATAAGGCATAAGGAATATCACTCACACTAGCACCTATGTCACATAAACCATGGTAACCATGATCTCCTATTTTAATTGAGATGATAGGCATGCCAACAACAGGTCTATGTTTATCTTTCTTATCAGGTTTGGCAATTCTAGCAGCTTCCTCACAGAAGTAAATCACATGCCCATCCATAACTTCTTCTAAGAGATCTTTAACCATAGCAACACTAGGTTCTACTTTAATTTGTTCATCGGGTTTAGGTGTTCTAATGTAGCTTTTGTTAACCACAGTTGAAACTTTAGCATGTTCCTTTATCCTAACAGGGAAAGGTAGTTTCTCAATATAAACAGAAGGAACAACTGGATCAACATTAAAAATTATAGTTTCTTCTTTAACTGGTACCGGTTCTTTAATTTCTTCTTTAATAGGTGGGCGATATTTAAACCACTTCTCATTGGGAGTTCAACATGAGTAGCAAATGATTCACAAAAGGAGGCTACTATCTCAGAGTCAAGTCCATATTTAGTGCTTTTTGAAAATCATCGGTATGCATAAAAGATTTAACACAATCATACTTAAGTTTAATACCTGACTCTTTACCTTCGCCGAGTTCCCAATCTTCAGAGTTGCGCTTAATTCTTTCCAAAATATCCCACCGGAATTCGATAGTCTTCTTCATAAAGGAACCAGCACAAGAAGTATCAAGCATGGTTTGATCATTACGAGAAAGCCGAGCATAAAAATTCTGAATAATAATTTATCTTGAGAGCTCATGATTGGTGCATGAATATAACATTGACTTAAGCCTCCCCCAAGCTAGAGTGGTACTTTCTCCTTCACGAGGCCAAAAATTATATATATAATTCCGATCACGATGAACTAGATGCATAGGATAATTTTTTGGTGGAACTCCAATTTCAATTGATTCCAATTCCATGATCCAATATCATCATAGCCTATACCATGCCAATGCTTTTCCCTTCAAAGATAAAGGGAAAACCTTTTTCACCACTTCATCCCTGGGTAAACCTGCAAGCTTAAACAATCAACAAATTTGTTCCACATATATCAAGTGCATATCAGGATGTTCGGTTCCATCTCTTGCATAAGGATTAGCTAGAAATTGTTCTATCATACCCGAAGGAATTTCATATTCAATATTTTCAGTAGGTGCAGTAGGTTGAGGGGTTGCTAATTGTGGTTCCGAACGAGGTGAAGATACCCCGAACAAACTCCTCAAAGGATTGTTTTCCATAGTAACAAGTGACAATAAATTTCAGCACACTATATAAATGTTTCCTTACTAAATTCCACTTACCAAAGGCGCTTCACTCCCCGCAACGGTGCCACAAAATAGCCTTGATGACCCACAAATATAGGGGATCAATTGTAGCTCTTTTCGATAAGTAAGAGTGTCAAACCCAACAAGGAGCAGAAGGAAATGACAAGTAGTTTTCGGTAAGGTATTGTCTGCAAGTGTTGAAATTGTAAGTAGCGAGTAGTTTGATAGCAAGATAATTTGTAACGAGCAAGTAACAATAATAGTAACAAAAGTGCAGCAAGGTAGCCCAATCCTTTTGAGGCAAAGTACAGGCCAAAACGGTCTCTTATGATAAGCAAAGCGTTCTTGAGGGTACACGGGAATTTCATCTAGTCACTTTCATCATGTTTGTTTGATTTGTGTTCACTACCTTGATAATTTGATATGTGGGTGGACCGGTGCTTAGGTGCTGTTCTTACTTGAACAAACCTCCTACTTATGATTAACCCTCCAGCAAGCATCCGCAACTACGAGAAAAGTATTAAGAATAAATTCTAACCATAGCATTAAACTTTTGGATTTAATCGGTCCCTTACGAAATAGCGCATAAACTGGGATCTAAGCTTCTATCACTCTCGCAACCCACCATATAATTGCTACTCCACAATGCATTCCCTTAGTCCCAAATATGGTGAAGTGTCATGTAGTCGACGTTCACATGACACCACTTAGGGAATAACAACATACATACTATCAAAATTCGAACACATATCAAGTTCACATGATTACTTGCAACATGATTTCTCCCGTGATCTCAAGAACAAAAGTGACTACTCACAAATGATAAACATGTTCATGATCATAGGAGTATTAAATAGCATAATGGATCTGAACATATAATCTTCCACCAAATAAACCATATAGTAATCAACTACAAGATGTAATCAACACTACTAGTCACCCACAAGTACCAATCTATAGTTCCGGCAACAAGATTGAACACAAGAGATGAACTAGGGTTTGAGAGGAGATGGTGTTGTTGAAGATGTTGATGAAGATTGCCCTCCCCAAGATGGGAGAGTTGTTGGTGATGATGATGACGATGATTCCCCCCTCCGGGAGGGAAGTTCCCCCGGCGGAATCGCTCCGCTAGAGGGCAAAAGTGCTCCTGCCCAAGTTCCGCCTCGAGGTGGCGGCGCTTCGTCCCGAAAGTCCTCCCCTTATTTTTTCTAGGTCAAAATGACTTATATACCAGAATATGGGCACCGGAGGTGGGCCAAGGAGGCCACAACCCACCAGGGCGCGCCTGGGGGGGCCTGGCGTGCCCAGGTGGGTTGTTCCCACCTGGTGGCCCCCCTCTGGTGTTTATTGGCTAAAGTATTTCTTATATAATCTATAAAAAATCTCCGTGAAGTTTTAGCTCATTTGGAGTTGTGCAGAATAGGTGGCCCGATGTAGCTTTTCCAGGTCTAGATTTCTAGCTGCCGAAATTCTCCCTCTTGGCGTGTTCCTTGCAAATTATGAGAGAAAAGGCATTAGAATTACTCGAAAAAGCATTATTATGGATAAAACATTATAAATAACAGTAAGAAAACATGATGCAAAATGGACGTATCAACGTGTCATGGTCATCAAGTATCGAATCGACTGGTCAGCCAGTGGGTTGAGCCTAGCCCTTCGCCAGGCATCTAACGCATAGGACATGGGGGCTTGCTCCTCGATTGTGCTAAAACACACCTACTGTTTACTGGTCAGGCTAGACAGGAAAGATGGTCGGTGCCTGTGGCCCTCATGTTGTTAGAGGGCCTCGCCCTAACAAACATGAATGACACTCATCAGGACCAAGCCCGGGGGCTACTGTCAATGCCATGAACGGTTGGTCCACGAGGTTAACTACACATGGGCCACATGCAGATCTCCCCTTGGCCAGAACCACCGAAGACTTAAGGCACGGGAGCAAGACCTCCGGCAACGGTTGCACTTCCTTACCCTCGAAGGCACCATGACTCGACTGCTTCATGCATGGCATGACAGATCTGCCCCGTTAGGACTGGTGCGACATGTTACGACCATACACACTAGGCAGTGGAAATGCGTCAGTCGCCAGGGGTGACTCACCAGCCCACCTGCCACCAGGGCGACACATGCATCAATGTGTGGCACCACCAGGGTAACTTATCATCTTGGGCGGCAGTGACAGGACTGGTGTCGTTCCCGGAAGATAAAATAAGATGACACATCAGTGTGCATTTAATGCACTCACCTATCCCTATCGGCTCAGGGCAATTCCTTGGCAACTACACAATTGTGGTACCCCTTAGCCTATAAAAGGAGGAACAGGCGAAAGAATAAAGGGGTTGGACACTTGTTAGACCACCAGTAGGAGCACACTACGCTTCCCATTCCCGGGAAGGACTTCTAGCTTTGATCCACCCATAAAACACACAAAAAGCAGGAGTAGGGTTTTACACAACCATGCGGGCCGAACCTAGGTAAATCGTCGTGTTTGTTTCGCACATTTAGGTAGTGTAGTTTGATGACCCACAAGTATAGGGGATCAATCCTAGTCCTTTCATTAAGTAAGAGTGTCGAACCCAACGAGGAGCAGAAGGAAATGACAAGTGGTTTTCAGCAAAGTATTGTGTGCAAGCACTTAAGTTATCGGTAACGAGTAGTTTGATAGTAAGATAATTTGTAATGGGCAATAAGTAGTAATGGTAACAAAAGTGCAGCAAGGTAGCCCAATCCTTTCTGTAGCAAAGGACGGGCCAAAATAGTCTCTTATAATAAGCAAAGCATTCTTTAGGACACACGAGAATTTCATCTAGTCGCTTTCATCATGTTTGTTCAATTCGCGTTCGCTACTTTGATAATTTGATATGTGAGTGGACCGGTGCTTGGGTGCTGTTATTACTTGAACAAGCCTTCCACTTATGATTACCCTCTCTCGCAAGCATCCTCAACTACGAAAGAAGAATTAAGATAAATCTAACCGTGTCATGAAACATATGGATCCAAATCAGCCCCTTACAGAATAGTGCATAAACTAGGGTTTAAGCTTCTGTCACTATAGCAACCCAAAATCTAATAACTACTCTAGAATGCCTTCCCTCAGGCCCAAAGATGGTGAAGTGTCATGTAGTCGATGTTCACATGACACCACTAAAGGAAGCAACAACATACATATCACCAAAATATAGAACGAATACCAAATTCACATGATTACTTATGACAAGACTTCTTCCATGTCCTCAAGAACAAAAGTAACTACTCACAAATTATATTCATGTTCAAGATCAGAGGGGTATTGAATATCATTAAGGATCTGAACATATAATCTTTCACCAAATAAACCAACCAGCATCAACTACAAGATGTAATCAACACTACCAGCAACCCACATGTACCAATCTAAGGTTTTGAGACAAAGATTGAATACAAGAGATGAACTAGGGTTCGAGATGAGATGGCGCCGGTGAAGATATTGATGAAGATTAGTCCTCCCATGATGAGAGGATCGTCGGTCATGACGATGGCTTCGATTTCCCCCTCCCAAAGGGATGTTTCCCCAATGGAATCGCTCCGCCGGAGAGCAAAAGTGTTCCTGCCCAGGTTCCACCTCGAGACGGCAACGCTTCATCCCGAAACCTTCCTTCTGATTTTTTTATAGGTCAAATGACACCGTATAGGAGAAGATGGGTCCCAGAGGCCTATAGGGGCGCCACAAGCTTGGGGGGGCGTCCCCCTGGCTTGTGGCTACCTGGTGGGCCCCCTCTAGTATTTATTTCGCAAATAATTTTAATATATTACAAAATAATTCTCTGTCATTTTCATTTCATTTGGAGTTGTTCAGAAAAAGTGCCCTCGATATAGCCCTTCCCGGTCTAGAATTCCAGTTGCCGGCAGTCTCCCTCTTCATGTGAAACTTGAAAAAAAGAGAAAAGGCATAAGAATTGTATTATAAAGTGAAATAATAGTCCATAAAGCAATAAATATCACTATGAAAACATGATGCAAAATGGACGTATCATAGGTCCTCACCTTCATGCCCTAATCCTGACCTAGCAAACGGACGACATCAGTCCACGGTGTCACGCATGTGTTCTGCACATGCCCGCTGACAGGATCACCCTTAGGTGGAAGAGGATCTCCTAAAGTTTCAACAGGCAAATTATGCTTAAGGATAGGTGTTTTCCTAAAGAATATTTCATTAATTTCATTCCTTTCATTTATATACATGCCATTTTCATGATCTAAAAGTATTTTTCTAATGGATCGGTAGGAGGTACGACAATAGAGGCAAGACCGATAATATAATCTTTATTAGATAAATATTTATCATGAGGTTGTCTATTAAACTTAAATTGAATTCATGAGATACATCACTGAACTTAACCTTAACCTTTTCTTTTACACAATCAATTTCATCATTAGCAATATTCAAGAAAGGTCCACCAAATATAATGGGACATAAATTATCTTGCTACAATCCAAGTACTAAGAACTTATAGTAGAATATTTAATCTCACCACACAAGACTTCAACATCTCTAACAATCCCAAGTGGTGAAAGTATCTCTATTTGCAAGCTTAGTAACATCAATCTCTTCTATCTCAGCAGGTGCAATATCATGCATAATTTCTTGATAGAGAGAGAAAGGAATTGGACTTATACTAGCACCCATATCACATAAACCATTATAGCAACGATCTCCGATCTTAACAAAAACAACATGCATGCCAATAACTTTCTTATTTTTATCTATCACATCATGTTCATTCTAACAGGTTTAGCAATTCTAGCAGCTTCACAAAAAAACATGCCCGTCAATATTATCAACCAAAAGATCTTTAACCATTGCAATATTAGGTTCCACTTTAATTTGTTTAATGGGTTTAGGTGTTTTAATATTGCTCTTAATAATCATAGTCGTAGCATGTTCCTTAATCCTAACTGGGAAAGGGGGTTTCTCAACATAAGTATTAGGCATATCAGGATTAGCAGTATAAGCAATTGTTTTAGTTTCAACAATAGTTGGTTCTTCACAAATATTTTTGATAGTTGGATGAAATTTAAACCACTTCTCCTTACGGAGATCAACATGAGAAGCAAAGGACTCACAAAATGTAGCTACTATCCCAGAGTCATGCCCATATTTTTCACTAAGCTTACCAAAAACATCTGTTTCAACAAATGACTTAACACAATCAAATTCAAAATTTATACCTAACTCAATACCTTTGTCAATTTCCCAATATTCAAAATTCTGTTTAATTCTTTCAATAAGGTCCCATTTGAATTCAATGCTCCTTTTCAAGAAATAACCAACAGAAGAAGAATCAAGCATCGTTTTATCATTACGAGAAAGTCGAGCATAAAAGTTTTGTATAATCATTTCTCTCGAGGGCTCATGATTGGGGCATGTGTGCATCATGTCATTAAGCCTCCCCCAAACTTGAGCAATATTTTCCCCTTCAGTAGGCAAAAAATTATATATATATATATATATATACATATATATATTTCCGATCATGATGAATAAAGTGCATATGATAAAATTTCTGACGTAATTCCAGCTTTAATTGGTTCTAGTCCCATGTTTTGGGTTCATCCAATAGCATGTACCGTGCCAATGCCTTTACCTTCTAAGATAATGGGAATACTTTCTTATTAGCTATGTCCTCTAATAAACCTTGAAGCTTAAACAATCCACAAATTTCATCTATATAGATTAAGTGCCTATCAGGATGTATTCCTCCATCTCCTGCATAGGGATTAGCAAGCAGTTTTTTCCATAATACTAGAAGGAATTTCATAATAAGTATTTTAGTAGGTTGAGGAGCGGCTCTTACCACTTTCGGTCGAGGTGAAGATACCCCGAACAAGCCTTTCAAAGGATTTTTTTCCATATTGACAAGTGAAGATAAAACTCAACACATAATATAAATGTTTCCTTACAAGTTCCACTTACCGAAAGCGCTTCACTCCCCGGCAATAGCGTTAGAAAAGAGTGTTCTTGACCGAGAAGTATAGGAGATCAATCATAGTCCTTGCCATAAGTTAGAGTGTCGAACCCAACGAGGAGCAGAAGGAATTAATAAGTGGTTTCTGTTGGTGCAATGATAGGCCCCTTATGTTTTGGAGTTTGTTGGCATAAATAGTATGGGACTTATGTGTTTGCTAGTGCACACAAAGTAACAGGTCCCTGAGATCATGAGGAGTTTGATGCAAACGACGAAGATAATCTCCCTGCGTGCAGCGAAGGTTATCGCCGAAGATGATGTTAACAAGAGTGACCCCTAAAAACTGCTGAAGTTCAAGCAATTGGTTCAGTGTCTATCCGAGGAATATGACTGCGTCCGAGGACAATGAAGATGAAGTGAGACGTAGCATTTGTTTTGTTGTTCTTCTTCCCTTTGTTGAGTCATAGGACCACAATACTATTATGTAACATCCCAAAATTCTAAATTTTGGAATGTTATATTAAATAAATAATTATAATTGTTTGTTTGTTTGTTGTGTGATTGATGGTGTGAAATTGAGTGGAAATTGATGTTTTTTGAAAGTTGAATGAGAGGGAATAAAAGGACTTACCCAAAACTTTCTTCTTGCATTTTTCTTGATCTCCATGAATTCAAAGTCATCTCATCACAATACCCTAGAGTGAAGATAATATGACTTCTTCCATTTGAAGAAAATAAAAAGGGGTTTGAAAATGATTTGAATTCCATTTGAAATATTTCAAATTTAGAAACTTTAAGCAACTCAATGAGTTCATGAGAGAAGATAAAATGACTTATTCATATTTGAAGAAAGAGAGTTGGATGTTTCAAAGAAATAATTTGGAAGTCACTTTGAAGTTATTTGAAACTCATTTTCCAGTCAAAGTTGTTTGAAATTCCAAATTCAAATCCAATTGGGAGTTATTTGGTTTTATATTCAAATTATTTTTCTCCTAAAAATAAATAAATGGAAATAGGGGTAAAATGATTCCCTTAAATAGAAAATTAGGAGAAAATAAATTTGAAGTCATTTTGCTATTTTAAAAATGATGTTTATTGATTTTAAATGCAATAGTAGCACTGTTTGACTTTTATGAATTTTTATGGAATTTAGTTGAACTTGAAAAATAGTTCATCCTATTTCTGCTATTTTTCAGAGTATTTTGGTATATAATATGCCTATATTATTATTATTATTATTATTATTATTCAGTTTGTTTGTTTTCCTCACTGTTAAAAAAAGGAAAAACTTTTTACTTAAAAAAAACATGACGCACACCGCACCACCTGGACCGAGGCCACTTTGGCCCAGGGCGCACCGACCGGCCCACCGACGATAGGCCAAGGCCGTGGTCCAGGCCAGCCCGCGCCCGAGACCCCAGCGCCCGCACGCTTCGCCCTCGCTCGCCCGCTCCTCGTCTCCCTCTATGTCCAGCCGACCCGTGGGCCCCGCCCCATCGTCCCCAATCTCCCGCCTCCTCCCACTGGATGAGCACGCACACTCGCTCCGCCCGAACCCACTGGCCGAAGCTCTCGGGATAAGGCTTATTCCGCAGTCCCGCGCCTCCTCTCCGCGCCTATAAATGGCCCCTGACCTCCTCGTCTCATCCTGCCACTCCACATCGACCCACACCGCCCATAGCCGTCGCCATGATGCTTTGCATCTCGTCGGCCGGAGCTACATTGCCGGGGTGTTATGCCGTCCGTAAGGCAACCTCGACCCTGTTTTTCTTCAGCAAGCTATTGCCCAAGTCCAGGAGCACCTTGTTGACATGTTCTTGTGCCCCTAGGACCACCGGTGACGCCGCCCCGATGACCTGCATCCTCACCAGAGCACGGAGCCGCCGCCCTCGCCTCGCCCGTCCCGGCCACCCTGAGGATCGCCGCCGCCACCACCACGACGCCTATGCCGCGACGCATCTCCCCGTCTCCTTCCCCGCCATTGAGGACCACCGCAGTCGCCGCCCCGTCATCGCCCGAAGCCAGCGCCACTGTCTCCTGCTCGTTGTCGCCGCTTCTGTGAGGTGACCCCCCCCATTCGTTTAGTTTTCTTTTATTATTTTATTATTGGTTTATTATTAGATCGGCTAACCGGCGTTTCCTAAAACTGCGGGTTTTATTAAAAAAATGATCAGTTTTTGTTTTAGTTAGCCGTCGTCATTGTTTTACTTAGATAGCAATTGTTCGCCGTATAAGCTTCCACAGCGAACGTTGCTCAGCCACACGCAAGCCGCCATGTGGCCAGGGCCTGTTCGTAGTTATTTCTTTCACGGTTGGGTCCCTATAATTAGCAGATGAGTCCCTGATATTAAATTAGCCACAACTTTTAAACTGTATGTCCAAATTCGATGAAACCAACGGCAAATTCTTCGTATTGTTTAGATCTATCCAGTTGTGACGCCCCCGATTCAATCGTACACTAATCATACACGCAAACGTGTACGATCAAGATCAGGGACTCACGGGAAGATATCACAACACAACTCTACAGATAAAATAAGTCATACAAGCACCATATTACAAGCCAGGGGCCTCGAGGGCTCGAATACAAGAGCTCGATCTTAGACGAGTCAGCGGAAGCAACAATATCTAAGTACAGACATAAGTTAAACAAGTTTGCCTTAAGAAGGCTAGCACAAACAGGGATACGGATCGAAAGAGGCGCAGGCCTCCTGCCTGGGATCCTCCTAACTACTCCTGGCCGCCGTCAGCGGGCTGCACGTAGTAGTAGGCACCTCCCGAGTAGTAGTTGTCATCGTCGACAGTGGTGTCTGGCTCCTGGACTCCAACGTCTGGTCGCAGCAATCGGGTAGAAGGGAAAGGGGAAAAGAGGGAGAAAGCAACCGTGCGTACTTATCCAAAGTACTCGCAAGCAAGGAGCTACACTACATATGTATGCATTGGTATCAAAAGGAAAAGGCTATCATATGTGGACTGAACTGCAGAATGCCGGAATAAGAGGGGGATAGCTAGTCGTATCGAAGACTACGCTTCTGGTAACCTCCTTCTTACAGCAGGAGAAAAGAGTAGATGGTAAGTTCACCAAGTAACATCGCATAGCAATAATCCTACCCGGCGGTCCTTTCCTCGTCGCCCTGTTAGAGAGCGACCACCGGGTTGTATCTGGCACTTGGAAGGGTGTGTTTTATTAAGTATCCGGTTCTAGTTGTCATAAGGTCAAGGTACAACTCCAAGTCGTCCTGTTACCGAAGATCACGGCTATTCGAATAGATTAACTTCCCTGCAGGGGTGCACCACATAACCCAACACGCTCGATCCTATTTGGCCAGACACACTTTTCTGGGTCATGCCCGGCCTCGGAAGATCAACACGTCAGAGCCCTACCTAGGCACAACAGAGAGGTCAGCACGCCGGTCTAAACCCTATGGCGCAGGGGTCTGGGCCCATCGCCCATTGCACACCTGCATGTTGCGAGGGCGGCCGGAAGCAGAACTAGCCCCCTTAATAGAAGAGCAAGCTTACGTTCCAATCGGGCGCGCGCCGCTCAGTCGTTGACATCACGAAGGCTTTGGCTGATACCACGACATCGAGTGCCCATAACTATCCTCGCGTAGATGGTTAGTGCGTATAGGCCAGTAGCCAGACTCAGATCAAATACAAGATCTCGTTAAACGTGTTATCTTGAAGACACCGCGAACACCGACCAGGGCCAGGCCCACCTCTCTCCTAGGTGGTCTCAACCTGCCCTGTCGCTCCGCCACAAAGATCCACCCAGAGGGCCGTCAGGACAAAGGTCGTTTCAGCCCCCAATCCGTGAATCACTCGCGGGTACTCCTCGAGCCAACCCGACTTTAGTCATCACATGTATCATGTATAAAGTATAGGTATATACCCATGATCAACTCCCGAGTGATCACGGCCCGATAGTATAGCATGGCAGACGGACAAGAATGTATGGCCACTGATGATAAACTAGCATCCTATACTAAGCATTTAGGATTGCAGGTAAGGTATCAACAGTTGTAGCAACAATGACAGGCTATGCATCATGATAGGATTAACGGAAAGCAGTAACATGCTACACTACTCTAATGCAAGCAGTATAGAGGAGAGTAGGCGATATATGGTGATCAAGGGGGGGCTTGCCTGGTTGCTCTGGCAAGAGAGAGTGGTCGTCAACACCGTAGTCGTACTGGGTAGCAGCAACGTCGGTCTCGGTGTCTAGCGAGAGAAGAGGGGGAAGAAACAATAAATATAATGCAAACAAATGCATGACAATGCATGACATGATAAAGCGTGATGCTAGGTGTGCCCTAACGCGGTACGAGGTGGTACCGGTGAAGGGGGAAAACATCCCGGAACGTATTCCCGGTGTTTCGTGTTTTCGGACAGATGAACCGGAGGGGGAAAGTTGCGTGTTCGGTATGCTAGGGACGCGTGGCGGACAAAGGGGCCACGTATCCGGGTCCGTCTCGTCGTTCTGAGCAACTTTCATGTACAAAGTTTTTCCATCCGAGCTATGGTTTATTTTATATTAATTTTAAAAGATTTAAATCATTTTTAGGATTTATTTAATTAATTAAATCAACATTATCCAGAATAGTGTTTGCTGACGTCATCATGACGTCAGCAGTGTTGACTGGGTCAAACTGAAGTGTGGGTCCCACACGTCATAGACTGTTTAGTTAGCAGTTTAATTAAACAAAGTTAATTAGGTTAAAAATCTAATTAGTTTAATTAAACATGATTAATTAGTTAACTAATTAATTAGTTAACATTTTTATTTATTTATTTTTAAATAATTTAATTTTTTTCTTTTTTTTTAAAACGTGCAGGGGCGTGGGCCCCACATGTCATTGGCCCTAAGGCCATAGCGGGATCGGGCGCAACGGGTGACGGGCACCAGCCTGTGCGAGCGCCTGCCCAGACCACAGGAGGGCGACGACCACCGCAGGACGCCGGAGCGGCGCGGTGCGGACGCCGGTACGGCGCGGTGAGGGGGGCAGCCAGGGCTGTAGAGTGGCGGAGGGCGCGGGCGTTAGATCCGCCGGGCGTGGGCGACGAACGGCAGGCGGTGGAGGAGCAGCTGCTGCAACAGCAAGTGGACGACGGCAGGCGCGGCGGGGCGCTGGCGATGCGACACCAGCAGGCAGCGCAAGCGGGGGAGGGCGCGGAGAAGGAGGAGCCGGGTGCATGGGTCGCGGGCAGCATGGGGGGAGGGGGGCTGCGAGGCGGGGTGCGGCGGCAAGCAGCAGAGGCGGGGCGCGCGGCACGGCGAGCGAGCGACGCACGGCCAGGGCGCGGCCCGACCATGGCGAGCACGGGGCCGGAGCGCAAGAGGCGGGCGCGGGTGCAGCTAGCAGCGGGGCTCGACAGCTTGCGCTAGGGGGTGCGGGACGACGCGCGCGTCGGCCGTCGGGCGCGGTGAGCGGGTGCGGGATGCGTGCGACGACGGCACGGCGCGGGAGCAGAAGGGAGGAGGGAAGGCAGCGGCTCACATGGGTGAGTAGGGACGGGGCAGTGGGGGTCGGGGTGGTCGACGGGGATGGTGCTTCGCCGGAGGAGAAGCAGGCCGGCGGGAAGGTCCGGCGAGGACGAGCTCCGCGCGCGGGGCGGCGTCGGGCGTCGCGGCGACCTCCTCCTCTCGATCCCGATCCAATCGGGGGAGAGGGGGGAGGAGATATTTTGCGCGCGGGGGGGGGGGGGTGTCGGTGGGGTTTTCCCTGAGTGGGGGGATATGGAGGAGGGCGTGGGGCATCGGCTGGGCCGGCCTGATTGGCCCCGAGGCCATCTGGGCCGTGGCCCAGCGGGGGGGGGGGTTCTCTTTTATCTCTTTTTTATTTGTTTTACATTTTTGTTTTTATCTTTCTTCTTATTTTCTTTTCCGTTTTCATTTAAAGTTTCTATTATTTTAGTTTTATAAAATACCAAGTTAGCACCTAAATTAGTATTACTAATTAGGCCTCTGCCATAATTATTTTGGCACGCTACTAATTTAGTTATATTATTATAACTTTATAAAATGCATTAAATTAATTGTTTTGCCCTAAGCTTTGGCTATTTTAGTGAATTTAAATATTATAAGAAATGTTGGTTTCTCCACCATTAATATCCATGATTTGCTTGTCACATTAAGAACATTTTTGTTTTGACTTTTGATAACTTTAATTGTTTGACTTGATTTTAAATTTGAAATTTGAACGGGATTTGAATCATCACAAGATTAACAACAGTAATCATGGTGATGTGGCATCATTAGCGGAGGGTTACTGTAGCGTAACTATCCGGGCGTCACAATTCTCCTCCACTACAAGAAATCTCGTCCCGAGATTTAGGAGGGGAAGTAATGGGGAAGGGATTTGGTTGTGAAATTCTAACGAATCTTCTCGAAGAAGTTAATCCCTTGCGTTGATGTATTCAATTCTTTATTCCAATGCATCATGATAAACTTGTCATCATTTCTTCGGGAACTCCATCGTACTTACGAAAGGATAAGGGGCAGCTCAGCTACGTCAGAATGCTTTTGAGGGAAACAGTCTGGGGTTAACCCATGAATGAGTATAATATTATCTCTCAAGCTGAACGTATGAAATACATCGAGAGTAAGGTACGAAGGTACAATAAGAGGTTCCAAGCGGATAGACAGCCGTTGTTGCCTGAAACAGAGTGTGAAAGGGGTTTAGAGCAATGGGATTAAGTATTGTGTTTAATACCAGATTGGAAGATCACATGGAAGGTGGCTCGTGAATTACATACAAAGCCAAGCGGGTGGAATAACTTTGGAAACAGGGTGTACAGAAGAGTCAGGTTTCGATCCTGTGGAACTGTGGGTTATGGGCCCACCATGTCGTTAAAGTAGGAGGGCACTGACATCTTGCACGGTCATGATAGCAAGGCATCATGATAGCCAGGCATGTCAGAGAAGAGACTGTCAGTTATGTTGGCAACAACGTTGGTACCAAGGGCGAGGGACAAAGAGAACCATTTTCCTGCTCGTTAATTCGAGGCGGACCAATAGGCAAAGTTCTTGTCCATCGGTGGTTACCTGAATGTCATCAACAATAGTAACAGGGTCTTACCGACACGATTGTGCACCTAGGTGTTTACATTAGCAGAAGAATATTGCTGCTTAGATCATATAGATCACCAGAAAGGTTAAACAAATCAATGTAAAGGAAATGTGAGCATCAGATTAACAGAACAATGGAAAGGAAAATATGTTTAAACACATATTTCATGGGTATATCCTTCCCAAGGACAAGCAGAGCATGATATCCATGACAGGATATAATGTAGAAAACTCTTTAGGTAAGGAGAGAGAAATTTCATGACTTTACCCATACAGCGGTGTTTGGATAATTGAGCAGGAAACATTTAACATTAGGCTATAAATGTTCTTGTTGATAATTGGAGTAAAATATATATGCTTCGAGATAGCATTGACATGGTCTTCAGGCAAAGGTCAGACTTTGGAAACACAAAGGATCCATCAGGAATAACTTGTAGAATAAGTCTTACAACTTCCTCATGGAAGAATGGATAACCTTGCTGAAAAGGAATCTACAACCAATAGGGCCTCCGGCCGGGTGTGCTAAGCACGACATCCTGGATATAAAAGATGGTAATACTCCAAGGTAAAGAAGAACAAATGTTGGATAGCAAGGAACTCAAGGTATAACACAAAACAGGAACAAGTTTTATGTTGGAGGGAATGCAATAATGTTGTCGATGGTAACCCAAATCATCGAGGGCAAAGGACGCTATTTCTCACCAAGATTTCGATAGATATCTTGGAAGACCTCAGAATGTTGATGATGATCAGGACACATTTGTCGAGAGGTTTCAAGAAGATGTAAGTGATCGGCGATGACATCAAGTCAACGGAATGATGAAGCAAAAAGTTATTGAAACCATGGGTATGACACAAACTCGAAATCAAGCTTGCTGTTCAAGGACAAACGATATGACGAGGGAGATCTATTGTAAGATTAGCTCACCGTCGAAATTTGTGCTCCGGGAAGAAGGACCAGGTAGCACAGTTAAGAGCAGCATGATAAGGATATAGCCGATCAAGCTAGGAATGACTTGAAGGATTTTTTTAAACTTGTAAGCAATGAAAATTATTTAGGGTTATTGAATCGGAGTGTGGACTTGATTCACTATTCGATGTTCTTGGTTGACGACAACCCAGGACCTAGTAACAATTGGATCCGGTGAGTAATAATAGTTGATGAAGAACCCATAAGAAGTTATGATGTCCCCTGATATCTCGAGATACCATGGGGTAATACTCGAAGACAGACCAAAGTGGAGGTTGGACTGGGGTAATCCTCTGCAGAAGACAAATGCTTAAACTTGCACGAGTAATGGTATTTAAAGGAGAACATGGTCGGAACCACGTCCACAGATACAAGGTGAACATATAATAAGGGAATAATTATTTTAAAAGAAGCTTCCATGATAAGGTATACATCGTGCCCATGGGCATGAACACAGGGTTCAAGGTCGACTCCCACTTCTCCAATGCATAACCTTTCATTCACTTCTCTTTTTCGAAGAAGTTGTAGTGTTGAATTATCTGGCAAAATACCAGACGAGTATGACTCGTGAAAACTTTCGAGTTCACACATAATATGGAAGGCATAGGTTCAACCCATCGAGGCATCTTAGGAGCATATACCACAATTTCAGGAATAAATAACACAAGCTCGATAGTAGAGCATGCTGGAGAAAGCAGATGATACAATTTACCAAAGGCATTATATATCCGAGGAAAGGCTCACAAGCTTATAGAATATGAAGGACGCTGTCAGATAAAATACAACAAAGGATCTGGTGGTCCACAAGGGGTCTGATGTGAGCATCGGTACTCAACCAGAGGAAGAAGGAATGCAAGGAGATCAGTTTATGGAAACAACTGACTAACTCAAAGCTCCAATGCAAAGGAATTATGAATTCCAAGACAAGGGATCAGAAGCAATGCTCTGATTGGGGATGGATATGCTGAATAGCCTTAGGGGTACCATCGATGGCAATTTGATTGGTCGAGATCCAACTCATGTCCGGAATGACCTCTGAATCGGAAGGATAAATTCCAGGGAACAACTAATGATTGTGTGCATTCACACACATGTTGAATCAAGAGGATCAGAATGACAATGACAAAGGTTTTAAAGTAAATAGCTAGACAAATGGAATTAACCGGAATGCAAGTATGCAAGAATTCCAAGAACAACAGGTTGTTGAGGATTTCCGAAAGACCAAATAGTATTTCGAAGTCCTTTGCGGAACACAAGAACAACTGGGGAGAAACAAAACCTCGGTATGTGTGAGGATTAAGTTGTAGGTGTATTTAGGTGACAAGGAACTGCAAGGAAGCAGGCACAAGGATTCTCGGAACAGCGACGAGTAATTCGGGGTATCTTGTACTAACAAGAGCAACTGGGGACTAGTGTAAGAATGGCAAGTACATGTAGTTATCTATAGGGGGTAATGGTGGAAGGGAATTGCAAATGCAATGAGCACAAGTTCTCGGGATAACATCGAAGAGTATCTTCGAAATCCTTCGGCGCACCATGCAATCATCTGGAGTGAGGGGCTCTCCGGGAGGAAGTAATTACGAGAACCTAGAGTCAGAGTTCGTAAAATCATTTAACCCGAATAGAAGAGAGATTAGAGTCCCAGAGCATAGACGAGAAATAAAGGATCCTAATACCACCCAATGGTGACGTGGGCCCGTAAGGCACACAGCCATGTTAGTAAAAGTTTTTGTAATGTCTAGACTCAACTTCGGCCAAGGAGTGTGGAAGGGGGATTCCTACAAGCAGTCGACTCTGATACCAACTTGTGACACCCCCGATTCAATCGTACACTAATCATACACGCAAACATGTACGATCAAGATCAGGGACTCACGGGAAGATATCACAACACAACTCTACAAATAAAATAAGTCATATAAGCATCATTTTACAAGCCAGGGGCCTCGAGGGCTCGAATACAAGAGCTCAATCATAGACGAGTCAGCGGAAGCAACAATATCTGAGTACAGACATAGGTTAAACAAGTTTGCCTTAAGAAGGCTAGCACAAACAGGGATACAGATCGAAAGAGGCGCAGGCCTCCTGCCTGGGATCCTCCTAACTACTCTTGGTCGCCGTCAGCGGGCTGCACGTAGTAGTAGGCACCTCCCGAGTAGTAGTAGTCGTCGTCGATGATGGCGTCTGGCTCCTGGACTCCAACATCTGGTCGCAGCAATCGGGTAGAAGGGAAAGGGGAAAAGAGGGAGAAAGCAACGACTGTTTAGTTAGCAGTTTAATTAAACAAAGTTAATTAGGTTAATAATCTAATTAGTTTAATTAAACATGATTAATTTAGTTAATTAATTAATTAGTTAACATTTTTATTTCTTTATTTTTAATTAATTTAATTTTTTTCTTTTTTAAAACGTGCAGGGGCGTGGGGCCCACATGTCATTGGCCCTAAGGCCATAGCGGGCATCGGGCGCAACGAGTGACGGGCACCAGCCTGTGCGAGCGCCCGCCCAGACCACAGGAGGGCGACGACCACCACAGGACGCCGGAGCGGCGCGGTGAGGGGGGCGTCCAGGGCTGTAGAGTGGCGGAGGGTGCGGGCGTTAGATCCGCCGGGCGTGGGCGACGAACGGCGGGCGATGGAGGAGCAGCTGCTGCAGCGGCGAGTGGACGATGGCAGGCGTGGCGGGGCGCTGGCGATGCAGCACTAGCAGGCAGTGCAAGCGGGGGAGGGCGCGGAGAAGGAGGAGCCGGGCGCATGGGTCGCGGGCAGCACGGGGGAGGGGGCTGCGAGGCAGGGTGCGGCGGCAAGCAGCAGAGGCGGGGCACGCGGCACGGCGAGCGAGCGGCGCACGGCCAGGGCGCGGCCCGACCGCGGCGAGCACGGGGCCGGAGCGCAAGAGGCGGGCGCGGGTGCACCTAGCAGCGGGGCTCGGCAGCTTGCGCTAGGGGGTGCGGGACGGCGCGCGCGTCGGCCGTCGGGCGCGGTGAGCGGGTGCGGGATGCGTGCGACGACGGCACGGCGCGGGAGCAGAAGGGAGGAGGGGAGGCGGCGGCTCACATGGGTGAGTAGGGACGGGGTAGTGGGGGTCGGGGTGGTCGACGGGGATGGCGCATCGCCGGAGGAGAAGCAGGCCAGCGGGGAGGTCCGGCGAGGACGAGCTCCGGGCGTGGGGCGGCGTCAGGCGTCGCGGCGACCTCCTCCTCTCGATCCCGATCCAATCGGGAGGGGGAGGAGATATTTTGTGCGGGGGGGTGGGGTGGGGTGTGTCGGTGGGGTTTTCCCCGAGTGAGGGATATGGAGGAGGGCGTGGGGCACCAGCTGGGTCGGCCTGATTAGCCCCGAGGCCATCTGGGCCGTGGCCCGGTGGGGAGGGGGTTCTCTTTTTATCTCTTTTTTATTTGTTTTACATTTTTGTTTTTATCTTTCTTCTTATTTTCTTTTCTGTTTTCATTTAAAGTTTCTATTATTTTAGTTTTATAAAATACCAAGTTAGCACCTAAATTAGTATTACTAATTAGGCCTCTGCCATAATTATTTTGGCACACTAATAATTTAGTTATATTATTATAACTTTATAAAATGCATTAAATTAATTGTTTTTCCCTAAGCTTTGGCTATTTTAGTGAATTTACATATTATAAGAAATGTTGGTTTCTCCACCATTAATATCCATGATTTGCTTGTCACATTAAGAACATTTTTGTTTTGACTTTTGATAACTTTAATTGTTTGACTTGATTTTAAATTTGAAATTTGAACGGGATTTGAATCATCGCAAGATTAACAATAGTAATCATGGTGACGTGGCATCATTAGCTGAGGGTTACTGTAGCGTAACTATCCGGGCGTCACACTAGTGGTATCATTTTTGTAAACTTTTGTCAGATTCAAATTTGAACTTTATTCAGATTTGAATTCAAACTTCCATCGGCCATATCTCCTAAACCGTAGCTCCGATTAACTCGATTCTTTTTGCACCGTGCCACAGTAGCCAAACCCTACCACTTGGACCATTGTCACGGTACTTTTCGCACAATTAGTATATGTCCATGATAGTTCTATTACTATGCCAAGTATGCACGATAGATCACATCATGGTTTTGCACCTTATGTCACTTATTGTTAGCACTTAGTATATTTTCATGCAAGTTAAGTGCGTTGGATCTTCAGTTGGTTTTTCCGAGTCTTTTCATGTTGCATGTTATTTGGTTCTCTGAAATGATTGCTTATGTGAATGCAATGTTTGACTTTATAGATTTTCGTTAGAGAGTGACGAATAGTTCTATTAAGTAAAATTCTGAGAGCGATATAATCTTCATCAACTATTACCAGGCAAGTTCACATTTGACCATACTTTTGATTACCTATGTTTTATATGCACTTAGTCCTTTGAGGTAGGATTACATGATAGGAATTTGATCCTGGTTGGCTATGCTTACACCTTGTAGTTCATTGAGGTAGGTCTGAACCATACAATCTTTTCACCACAGTGTAAGTTTATTTCGGCCTCGCAAATGTAGATGTGGATTGGGAAGTGTTCATGGCGAGACTTGAGTGACAAAGTAGTAAGTAGGACCAAGATAATTAATGAACTACCTGGGCGGAAACTTGGTTTGAATGGTGGCGAAGTACAGTGGGAGCATGCATGGGAATTCCATGGTGGTGCACCACTAGTGGTCCGTCCGCCTAGGCTCAAAGAGATCAATCGTATTCTCATGTCTAGAAGCTTACGTGTGCAGGCACAAGCCAATATGGGCTCTGGCTTAGTTGAGTAGTTAGTGTGACCCCTTCCGGGATGGGCTAGCATATGTAGAATGAGTAGGTGTACCGGCCTATCCGTGGGTTAAGGGGGAATACTTTCAAAAAACTATGTCTCGGTCATCCTGTTCTCAAACGCCAGACAATGTGAGAACTTCAAGGGAGGCGATCGAGTCTTGTGGGGAAAGTGCGCAAAACTCTGCAAAGTGTTAAAACCTAATCGATTAGCCGTGTCCCCGGTTATGGACAACTTGAGCATCTAGTAGTGGAAATGCTGGGCGATCTCATCACTCTTAAGTTAAACAATTGGGTTTTAAATGAAAATTTGTTAATGGATTGAGTTGGGTTTACCAACTCATCCTATGTTATACAGTAGTGGTAGAATAGTATCTTTTATTCTAGGGAAAAACTAGCTTTATGCAAAAAACTAAACTTAGAGCTTTCTGTAAGTGCATCTAGTGCCACCCCTAGTTGGTTTTGGAGTATTGACGACAAACCTAGTTGAGGGACTAATGTATTTGTGAGAATTGCAGGATAACACAGGTAGAAGTCCCTCATTGATTCGGTTTTCCTACCAGAGATGACCCCTAAAAATGTATGAAGACATTGAAGTCAAAGGTGGTATGTGAAGATATTCACATTGAAGACTATGACAAGAGAATACATCGCATGAAGACTATGGAGCTCAAAGACTTAGATCTTTCGTAGTTCTTTTTCTTCTTTGTTGAGTCATAGGAACCATCGTACTATTAAGTGGGGTCCAAGAGAACCAGTCAGAATGACTGAAGTGATGCTTAACCAAAATCCTATGTCTTCGAGTGAAGATTATGAGAGCGAATCTTGTCCAGAGTTGGACAAGTCAGCTTTACTTGTAGCCCAAGTAAAGTTGTCGTGTGTGTTTAAAATCTGACCGTTGGAACACGTGTCAGTTCCTTAGTGACCCAGGGTCATTTCGGACAAATCAGGTCGGGTTGCCTAGTGGCTATAAATAGCCCACCCCCTGCAACCATAAACGGTTAGCTGCTTAGAGTTAAAGTACGGCTGTTGTCGTTTGAGAGCAACCCACCTCGAAGCCTTTGAGAGATAATTCCTTGCGAGGATAAAGTCCTAACCACCCAGAGCCAAAGAGTGTTAGGCATCACTTAAGTCTTCTTGTCTGTGTGATCTGAAGACTTATTACACTTGAGGATTGTGAATCCTCCAGCCGGTTAGGCGTCGTGTTCTGAGCATCCAAGAGTCATTGTGGATCACCGGTGAACGAAGTCTGTGAAGGTTTGGGAGTCTACCTTGAAGACTTACCAGAGTGATTGGGCGAGGTCTGCGTGACCTTAGCTCAAGGGGAATACGGTGAGGACTAAGGGTTCTAAGCTGCGTGTTCAGGACTGGGTGTCCGGGACTGTGTGTCCCTAGGTTTAAATACCTAGCCGCCCTAACCAGACGTACAGTTGTCATAGCAACTGGAACTGGTCCAACAAATCATTGTCTTCAACGAGTCACTGGTTTCATCCTTCCCTTCCCTTTACTTACTGTTGGTCCTCGTGAAGTCATTGCGTGATTGCATTATCTTTTGTCTTCACTGAGTGACTGCTTGTTCTAATTGGCTTCACAATATCTTCCTACCTGATCCCTACTACCTAGCTGCTATTAGTCATCGTGCTTTCACTTCGTTGATTACCTGACTAAGGTTTGCCTAGTGTAGTCTACCTTCCGCTGCGTGGTAATAGGTTTACTTCTATCGTTTGTCTTCAAAACTTCCCTGTTTAGAAGACTTTCATAAAAATCGCCTATTCACCCCCCCCCCTCTAGTCGATCACTAGCACTTTCAATTGGTATCAGAGCAAGGTACTCCCTTGTTCTGTGTAATTCAGTTTAACCACCTGGAGTTTTAGCTATGTCGACTGCAGGGATAATTAAAGTCTCCGCTACGTGCCCCGTCTTTGATGGAACTGAATATCCCTACTGGAAGAATAAGATGCGCATGCATCTTGAAGCCATTGATGTCGACCTATGGTATGTCGTCAAGAACGGCGTTCCCAAGGCTGGAGAAGGTGTCACTGCTGCTAATGTCAAGAAGTTCGTTCAACTAGACTCTACTGCCAAGAATATCATCTGTGGTCATCTGACCAAAGGACAGTATGGCCGTGTGAGTGCGTTGGAGACTTCCAAGCTAGTCTGGGACTGGCTCTCCAAGGTCAACGAAGGCGTCTCCACCCAGAGAGATCAGAGAATCAGTGTCCTTCGCAACCTCTTCAACCGCTTCAAGAGAAATGACAATGAGAATGTCCAGCTCACGTTTGATCGACTCACTGACATCACAAATGAGCTTCAAGCCCTCGGCGCCACTGAGATCACCAAGCATGAAGTCGTCAAGACACTCCTGAGATCACTTGACAGTTCGTTTGACACCCTAGCCCTGATGATTCAAGAACGCCCTGATTTCAAGACACTCGATCCGTCTGACATACTTGAGAGGCTCAACACACACGAGTTTCAGCTTTCTGAGAAAAGAGACATCTACGGTCCCAGCTATGGGCGAACTCGTGCCTTGAAGGCAAAAGCTGTCTCCTCATCCGAAGAAGAATCTGACAGCAGTTCTGATGATCCTGAAGACATTGGAAAGGAGCTAGCTATGCTTGTGAAGAAGTTCCAAAAATTCACCAAAAAGAAAGGGTTCAGAAAGTCTTCACGATCAAGCTCAAGGAATGATGAAGCTTCTGCTCATGACTACAAGAAGAGAACATGTCACAAGTGCAAGAAGCCTGGCCACTACATCTCTGAGTGTCCACAGTGGGACAATGAGAACAAGAAGAAGAAGAAGAAGAAGAAGAAGAGCAAGGAGTATGACTCTGACGACAAGAAGAAGAAGAAATACTCAAAGTCTTCTTCCAAGTCTTCCTCAAAGTCTTCATCACACAAGAAGAGCTCATCTGGCAAGGCACGTGCGTTTGTTGGCAAGGAAATGGATTCTGAGGAGGAGTCTGCTTCTGAGGAGGCGGAGGTGGAGTCTGAGGAGGAGTCTGATTCTGGCGATGCGAGTCTGGCTACAGCATACGTTGCCAAGTCCATCTTCAACACTGAAGACAATGACTTCATCACCGACACCGATGCAAATGACAAGGACTACTCCGCTCCTTCCTACTGCTTCATGGCACGTGGTGCCAAGGTAAACACACGCACTACTCACTATCAAACATCCAGTGACGATGAATCTGATTGTGATTCCAAACCTAGCTACAAAACACTTGCTAAAATTGCAACTGAACAATAGAAAGCTATGGAACACATTCAAAAACTGTTAGACAAAAGCGATGATCTGTTAGACGCTGAAATGACTCGATCTCGGTCCTTAATTGAAGACATAAAAAATCTTCACGTTAAGTATGAGGAACTTGAAAGTCGTCATGAAACGCTCTCAACAACTCATGAAAGGCTGTCCTACGATTATCTTCAAAGGAAGCAAGACCTTGAGAAATTGAGAGCGGCTCATGAAGATCTTCAAAAGGAAAACGAGTCACTTCGCGCCAAACAGATCAGTTTAGCTCAGGAAGGATTTGAACCACCATGTCTTAAATGCATTGAGCGTGATAACGCTACTTCTGTTGCTGAATGTTCTACTGCTGCTACTGTTGCAATATCTTCACCTGTTGATGTGGTAACTAACCCCTCTGCTGAGGATACCACTGCCATTGCTGATGAGAATGCTAGGTTGAAGACACTGCTTGAAACAGGGATGTACAAAAGTCTCAAAGGGCATCAGACACTATGTGATGTCCTCAAAAGGCAGATCCTGAACCGAAACCCTAGGAAAGAGGGTGTTGGGTTCGAAAGGAAAATGAATGCCGATGGCTCTTACTGGAAACCTGAGCAGTACCCCAAAACCACATGGGTTGCTGCAAAGGAACCTTCAGTGGATGCATCCACCCTATCTGGCTTCACTTGTGCTAATCCCATTGTTATTGATGAATCCTTTGATGCAAACTACAAACTGTTTAAGAATCAGAATGGTGAAGTGTTTGCCAGGTATATTGGTACTAACTGCAGGAATGGACCGCCTATGAAGAAGATCTGGGTGCCGAAAAGGTGTTTGGAGAATCTTCCTGTGAATGTCATCATGACACCACAGGTGAAGAAGACAAACCCCAGACCACAGGCTTCATATGGTCCAAAGGCTTCATACAGACAGAGGACTCACCGGAGTCGCACTAACGCAAATGTTTTGCAGGGAAGCCATACTCAGGCCTATGAATATGAGCGCGGTTCATCAAACCGCCATGTTCATAAGACCAAGAACTATTCTGCTTATTCTTATGAGTACTATTGTCCACCTGCAAGACTTTTTGCTAGGGCTCCAAAGCCAAAATTCTCAGATGCTGCACTTAGACTCATTGCTTCAAAGCCACCCTTGAAGATGTGGGTGGCTAAGAAAGCTTAACTCTCTTTTGCAGGGAAAGGTCTCCAGCAGAAAACCAAAATCGTCTGACGCTATTGCTGGGGACCTTAAACATCTTGTAGGGCGCAAGATCAAATGCCCAAATGGTCTTATTATGTACTTTGTTCCTGAATCGCTTGCTACTCGCCCTATCAGTCCAAATCTCGATCTAAGCTTTCATAACCCACTGGTTCGTCAAATGTTTTTGCTTCACAATTCTCTTCGTGAAGCCTATCCCCCTAACTGCACTGTAGGGTACGACACCAGCAGCTTCAGAATGGATTATTGATAGTGGGTGTACCAATCACATGACTGGCAAGAGAAGCCTTCTTATGGACTCAACCTTACGTCCATCCGACAAAAGTCACATCACATTTGCTGACACTGGTAAAAGTAAGGTATTGGGTCTAGGTAGAGTTGCAATCTCAAAGGATCAACACATGGATAAAGTCATGCTTGTTGAATCCCTTGGCTTCAACTTAATGTCTGTCTCAATGCTTTGCGATTTAAACATGATTGTGATGTTTGGAAAATATCGTTGCCTTGTTCTAATGGAATCTGACAAGTCTCTAGTGTTTGAAGGGTATCGGAAAGATGATTTGTACGTGGTAGATTTCTCAGCAGGACCACAGCTTGCCGTATGTCTTCTAGCAAAAGCTTCAGAATGCTGGCTCTGGCATCGGAGGCTAGGGCATGCTGGCATGAGGAACCTGCACACCCTTGCAAAGAAGAAGCATGTCATAGGCATCGAGGGCGTCAAGTTCAAGAAAGATCACTTATGCGGTGCCTGTGAAGCAGGAAAGATGACGAGGGCCAAGCATCCCTCGAAGACAATCATGACAACGACTCGACCCTTCGAACTGCTCCACATGGATCTTTTCGGTCCCACTCATTACTCAACTCTTACTACTACTGCTTGTCTCTATGGCTTTGTCATTGTTGATGATTATTCTAGATATACTTGGGTGCATATAATCCTCTACAAGACTGAAGTGCAGGATGTCTTCAGACGCTTCGCCAATCGAGCAATGAACAACTATGGCGCCAAGATAAAGCACATCAGAAGTGACAATGGCACTGAATTCAAGAACACTGGCCTTGATACATATCTTGATACTTTGGGCATCACACATGAATTCTCAGCTCCGTACACGCCACAGCAGAATGGCGTCGTCGAACGCAAGAACAGAACACTTATTGAGATGGCCCGAACGATGCTTGATGAATACAAGACTCCAAGAAAATTCTGGCCTGAAGCCATTGATACTGCATGCCATACAATCAACCGTGTTTATCTTCACAAGCTTCTGAACAAGACATCTTATGAGCTCCTTACTGGCAAGAAGCCAAATGTCAGTTACTTCAGAGTATTTGGCGCCAGGTGCTGGATCAAGGATCCACATCACACTTCAAAATTTGCACCAAAAGCACATGAGGGTTTTATGCTTGGATATGGAAAGGATTCGCACTCCTACAGAGTCTTCAATCTCTTTCATTATAAAGTGGTTGAAACAGTGGATGTGCGGTTCGATGAGACTAACGGCTCACAAAGAGAGCACCTGCCAAATGTGCTAGATGAAGTTCCATCCAGTGAATCAATCAAACTTATGGGAACTGGAGAAATCATACCTTCTGAAGCTCAACCTGAAGAGGAACTTATCATCTCCGCACCTGATCAACCTGAAGACAATGCTCAGCCTGAAGACAATCCCTCTAACAATGACAATGATCAGCAAGAGCAAAATCTTCGCCCTGTACATCCTCGTGTTGCCAATGAAGTGCAGATTGAGAGAATAATTGATAGCATCAATGCACCCGGTCCACTCACTCGTTCAAGGGCAACACAGCTAGCAAATTTCTGTGGGCACTTCGCATTCGTCTCAATAACAGAACCCAAGAAAGTTGAAGAAGCCTTCATGGAACCTGAATGGATTCAAGCTATGCAAGAAGAGCTTCAACAGTTTGAGCTGAATAATGTATGGGAACTGGTTAAGCGTCCTGATCCTCGGAAGCACAATATAATAGGCACCAAATGGATATATCGCAACAAGCAAGATGAGCATGGTCAAGTTGTCAGAAACAAAGCTCGTCTCGTTGCTCAAGGATATACTCAAGTTGAAGGGATTGACTTCGATGAAACATTTGCTCCTGTGGCTCGACTTGAAGCCATACGCATACTGCTGGCCTATGCAAATCATCATAACATACTTCTATATCAAATGGATGTGAAGAGCGCTTTTCTCAATGGCAAGATTGAAGAAGAAGTGTATGTTGCACAACCGCCTGGCTTTGAAGATCCAAAACATCCTGACATGGTATACAAGCTCAACAAGGCACTGTATGGCCTCAAACAAGCCCCTCGGGCTTGGTATGACACACTCAAATACTTCCTGAAGAGCAAAGGCTTCACACCTGGTTCCCTCGACCCCACTCTCTTCACGAAGACATATGATGGTGAACTGTTTGTGTGCCAAATATATGTGGATGACATTATCTTCGGCTGCACCAATCAGAAATACAGTGAAGAGTTTGGATATATGATGCAAGAGCAATATCAGATGTCCATGATGGGAGAGCTGAAGTTCTTCCTTGGTCTTCAAATACGACAGCAACGCAACGGCATCTTTATATCTCAAGAGAAGTATCTCAAAGATTGCCTGAAGAAGTTCGGTATGCAAGACTGCAAAGGCTTCACGACGCCAATGCCAGCCAAACATCATCTGGGTCCCGACGACAATGGTAAAGAGTTCGATCAAAAGGTATACCGCTCCATGATTGGTTCTTTACTTTATCTATGTGCATCTAGGCCAGATATTATGCTTAGTGTTTGCATGTGTGCTCGATTCCAAGCGGCACCAAAGGAATCGCATCACTTAGCTGTGAAGCGAATTCTTCGATATTTGGCTTACACCCCAACTCTAGGATTATGGTATCCAAAGGGCTCAGAGTTTGATCTGGTTGGATTCTCGGATGCTGATTATGCTGGTGACAAGGTGGATCGCAAGTCTACATCAGGCACATGTCATTTTCTGGGACGATCACTTGTATGTTGGTCTTCAAAGAAGCAGAACTGTGTATCTCTCTCCACTGCTGAATCTGAATACATTGCTGCTGGATCTTGCTGCGCTCAGCTTCTGTGGATGAAGCAAACACTCAAAGACTATGGCATTCATCTGAAGCAAGTACCACTCTACTGCGACAACGAAAGCGCCATCAAGATTGCCAACAACCCAGTTCAGCACTCGAAGACAAAGCACATTGAGATCCGTCATCACTTTCTCAGAGATCATGTTGTGAAGGAAGATATTGATATCATACACGTCAACACTGAAGAGCAATTGGCAGATATCTTCACCAAGCCCTTGGATGAGAAGAGATTTTGCAAGTTACGGTGTGAGCTAAATATCTTGGAATCCTCAAATGTCCTGTGATCAGGCACACATCCTAACACTTATGCGTATTGATGACTTAGATGTGCAACACACGAAGTAAAGTATATCTTCAATCAATGAAGACATACATTCTAAGTGTGAATACATTAATGAGGAATTTGACTTCGGAGCGCCACGATAATTGTGCGCCGTGTCCGGGTCTAATACTTCCTATACGGTGGGTAACGCCACCACCAAATGTTCTGTTTGAAGTATTTCACTCATGGCGTTACATTTGCTATGTCTTCATATTTGGTTTGACTTCAATCTCAACATATCTTCATGATTATCTTCAGTATGTTGATCACATATATATATATACTAGTGTTCTGTCCTCTACAGCATTCACTTATAGCTATGTCTTCTTGTTGAATCTTTTGAACTAAGTGAATGTGATCGGACCCTAACCTCTCTATGCTTTCTATCTCAAACTCTATCTCTCCAAATCATATGCATTCTATTTAAACTGTCGAATGTCTTCTCTGCATCCTTGTTAGCGGAAGATACAGAGACAAACATTAAGTCCATTTTCAATGCTAATTCCTTCACCTGAAACCCGGAGAAGTGGGAACGACCACCCGACAATCCAGGCGTGCGTGGGAACGTGGAACAACCTCTGATATGCTGCATGATGGCCATGTGTTCCTCAGATGTGAATCGCCAGGGGCACCTGTGTAATAACACTGAGCCGTCCCTGTCCCTATAAATACACGCCTCACCTCAGTCATTATCCTTTCTTCCACTCTCGCACGAACCCTAGCGCCACCGCTAGCCCTCGACGACGCCGGCGATGAAGCGCTTAGCTGCCGCAACCTCTCCGACGCCGTCTTCACGCCGACCGCGGACATCGTCTTCTCCGCCGTCGCCGTAGGTGTCCTCCGTCGCCAAGTTAGGGCACGGACGATCGAACTGCTCGGCCTCCTCTTCCACTCCGTCTAGCAGTTTCTTGTGTGGTAAATAAAACTCCCTTTTTACGGCCTCTTTGATCCTATAGATTCGTCACTTTCTACCACAAGCAGTTTCTGTTCACACAAGTTGGATCCACTTCATACTGCATCTCATATTATGCCTAGTATGTTCACTTATGCTTCACAAAGTAGTTAGATTCCTCACTTGTACTGATCTGTGGATTCGTACAAATCTGGAACCAACTCCTTATCTATGAGTGAATGTCTTCGCACGATGAGGTCAATGTCTTCTAAACTAATTTATCTTCAAAATCTTCTGAGAATGCATATGACCTCTTCCCCTTCCCTCGCACCTTAATGCTGTCACAGGTACATGTCCGTGGGAGAATCCCTTGGTTCTCATAGTCTGCATTCATTTGCAGAATTCTTACAGCATCACATAAATTCTCCCGAAGCCAGTTCCTGTTTGTCCAGCAAGCGAAAGCCCTTGAAGCCTTTGAACGTATTGAAGCCATTCAGTTTAAAGTTCATGGCTGCAGAGAAATCAGCAAGGAAGGGTGGCAGAAAGCGTCGAGGTGAGACATCAAGAGATCTGCCCGATGACCTCTCAGAACTGTACAAGACAGATCCAGAAGAGGATTACAATCAGCGCAAGACACGAATCCAATGGATTCGACGATATTGGGCAGAACAGTGGTTCAAGTACAGATTTGTGACAAAGGAATATGCTGAAAAGAATGCCATCAAGCGACCATGGGGAGACATCCTATACAAAAATCTTCAACCCAGGTCCAGAGATGAAGCCATTGAACAAGGCTTCTATCCCTGCATGGTCCGTGGACCACAGCCTGCGGATGCTGACCCATCGTCACTGCTATGGTGTCGTGACGACAATCTGTTCAAGCGCAACTTCCAGTTTGCCCAGAATTCGGCGAAGCAGAACAAGAAGTCTTTGGGATTAGACTTCAACCCTGGTCCCTCTGCTCCCCGTGCCGATGGGACCCGCGAAGCTGAACCCAATCTTGTTGGGCCCTTCTACAACCTGGAAGGTCTCATCACTCATATCGTGGTTCAAGGGACAGCCGTGGATGAGCCTGCAGATGACGCTGAATCAGATGAAGCGCCTGCAGCGCCGAAGCCAAAGAAACTGAAGCAGCCTAAAGCTTCAAAGCCTGCCTCAGCACCAAAAATCTCACGGGCGAAGCCACTGGCTACTGCACCTCCTGAAGACAGTGTGCAGTCTGAAGATCTGTCACGCATCTCCAAGCCCCAGAAAGTCAAGATGCCTCTGCCACACACCAGCCAAGAACTGACTGCTGCTGCTATTCTGCGCAACGATGCCATTGATCTGTCCAGTGATGAAGATCTTGCAGATGACGCTCTTGAGCAACTGATCAAGAGCAAAGAAGAAGCAGAAATCTTCAACAATTTGCCTCTCTTTGACGTGGCAATCATCCACGACTTCATCGATGAGTGGTTTGACACGCCCAACCTCAGCTTTGAAGATCTGCAACTTCCCATTGGCCTCAGTGTTGCCTTCCATGGCGCCATTGCTTCAGAGTTAGCTATAGCCCAGCGCATCGTTGAACTGAAGCAGAAGATTGACTTTGAGAAAGCTCAGTTCAAGAAGCATATGGCCAAGCTCAGCGTGCAAGAGGTCAAGAACTTCAAGATCATGCTGCACGAGCTCAAAGAAGCCTTTCTCAAGAAGCGTGAAGAAGCTCAAGGTTCTCGTGAGCGCATGAAGAGCCTGGCTGACAAGTGTGTGCAAGCCTACAATGAGGCTGAGAAGCGCAAGGCCCTTGGGCGTCCTGGCATCGACCCCAGGATGGCTGCAAAGCAGAAGAAGAAGAAGCCCGCTATGGCCGAACCCGACGCACCAAGGCAGGAAGCACATCCCATTGTCTTCCCAACCAGCATGACTGGCTCGAAGCCAAAAGCCAGGTCTACCGCTTCAGAACTGAAGAAGACGAGGACTGCTGAGGCTGAAGCCAGAAAGAGGAAACATCCTGAAGCCTCTGCTGCTGCTCCCTCCAAGAAGAAGCGGAAGACCAAGAAGGAACGGGCTGCTCCCACAGAGCCCTTAATTGTTGAACCTATCTCCATGGTTCGCCCTGCCGCTGAACATCAAGAGCGCCAACTGACTGTCCATGAGCCTGCTTTCACAGAGGCTCATGAAGCTGAAGACATTCCAGCAGCTGATCCCACCGCTGCTGAAGACATTGGTCACCATGACCATGTTGAAGATGATGCAGTTCTTCCTCAGATCGAGCACCAACAGGTATCATCGCCTGTGCTTACGCACAGCGAACTCATCAGCATTGGTCGTCCTCTGACACCAATTGCTCAGGATGCATCATGGGCTGATCACCCACAACAACAAGTCACACCACCCCGGCAAGAAGAAGAAGATGACTTTGAGGCCCAGCCAACTCCATCTCCAAAGGCGTCGCCAGCGTTACGCAGGCTTCGCAAAGGACCAAGGCCTCCAGTCTCCGAATCTGAAGCTAAAGCTGCTGAAGACATTCCGGCTGCATCAGCCGATGACACCCAAGAAGAAGAACGTGTCCCCACTCCCCCAACTACTGACGAAGCTGTTCTCGAGGAGAACGTGTCTGTGCCCGACCCTCCAGCTCATCAAGTGGAGGTAGAAAATCTTGAGGCTGCCACCACCAACACCAGTGAAGCCACTGACGCTGTCATGGCTGAAGCAAATGTGGAGCCTACACCAACCCAAGAACCAGAAGTCAGCGAAGCCAATGATGCTACTGCTTCTGTTCCTGCGCCTGCTGCTGGTCCTCAGTTTGACTATCACATTGAGCATAGGCCTCAGGTACAGAAGCCAATGCCAAGGTTGCCCAGGTTTCCAGGTCCTGCATCAGCACCTGGATCCTTCAATGTCAACAGCTTCAAAGCAGACAACACCTTCTTCAATAGCTCCAAGAACCCCTACTCAAGGGAACGAATATCTTCTGATCGGTTCTGGAGCTATACGCAGCGAAGCTATTACTCCTGCATTCTGTACAATCAAGGTCGCATCTTCCCACATATGCGTCTTGACACCGAAGCAATAGCTGGTCTGCCCTGCTTGGAAGAAGCTCTGGACTGCTTCAAAGAGGTTGGATTGTTGCCTTTCGTCACCGACCAAGAGCACTGGAACGAAGAGTTGCTGCTCCAATTTTATGCCACACTTCACATACGTGGTTACAACAGAGATCCGAAGACTTGGGTCCTTGAGTGGATGACAGGAAATGTTCATCACGAAGCCAAAGCCTTTGATATCATTGAGCTCACTGGTCTGCCCACTCCTGGAGATCTCTATGAACCTGGATGTCAACTTCACAGTGAAGCTATGGAGAGCATCTTTCAGAAGCCTGAACCGAACATGAGTCAGATGCTCAGTATGATGAAGCCTTTGCCACAAGACGCTGCATATCCTAAGGAGTTCCTTGTTGAAGACCTGGAGTATCTGCCAAGGACCATCTATCACATTTTAAGGCGAACTCTCTGGCCCATCAAAGGACATTCCCCATATGCAAAGCTGGAAGGTGCAATGAAGACTTTGGTCTTCTATATTCTTCACGGCAAATGCTTCAATGCACAAGACTTCTTCATCCGCCAACTTGCTGCTTCAGGATCTGATCTCTTTGGCTTGAAGTTCTACGCTCCATGGATAATGCGGCTGATCAAACTCCACTCAGCTATCTCATATCAGCCCTCTGCTCGCAATCATCGGATCTTTATGCCTGACGTGGATATGTCCGTTGAAGCCCTCTATCCAGAGCCTGCCAAGGAGCCTCTTAGTCTTCAGAATGTGGAGCATCAAAGTTTCTCTCAGAACATTGAAGGAGTTGAAGCAGTCACTCGTGTTTATCCTCTGGCTGGCACTACACGCGCACCTCATCGTGCCCTCACTGAAGCCACTGAAAGCAGTATTGCCCAACGGCCCAAGAAGCGATCTCGTGTTCTCAATGACCGAGAGCTTCTGGTTGCTCTTCATCAGAAACAGGATAGGCATCATGACTGGCTGAAGCGCCAAATGCACAGCCTCTTGGTGGATGTCAACCGCATTCGCAACCTTGCCACCAAGAATGCCTTTGTTGCCCATGAAACTTGTTAGCGTATGTCGGGAATATACCCCGCGGCGTATACCGGCCGGAAGTTAACCCGGCCAGGACTTGGCGGTTTATCTGAAGACCCCGCTGGCACTTGGCGAGTTACTGGCGACCCGCCCTGACCTGGCGGTTTACAAGCAACCCACCTGGTCATTATGACTCACTGGTGATCCGGCGTGCGGGACAGACGGATAACAAGGCCCAAGGTCCAAAAGGCCGGTTCACGTTTAATGGTGGGCCGGTTTAAGAGGAAAGGCATGAGGAATATTTGTCTTACAAAGAGTTAAGACCTGTACTTGTATCCGGTTTGTATTAGAGATAGACTAGTCCTAATCCTAATAGGACTCCACATATAAACCGCCCCTTCAACATATATAAGGAGGGGCAGGGCTCCTCAAAGGGGGACAAGTTTCACAAGTTGGACAAGTTAGGTTTTAGACAATAGCTCTCGAAATAGAGCACTCTTGTAACCGTGATCATCATCATCAATATCAATGAAGCAGGATGTAGGCTTTTACCTCCACCGTGAGGGGCCGAACCTGGGTAAAAACCTCGCGTCTCTCGTCCCGCTCAACCCCTCTCAAGCTACCACATAGATGCGTTGGCCGCGCGACTAAGTCCTGACTCTAAGGACATCTGCCGTGACAATTCCATGACAGTTGGCGCCCACCGTGGGGCCTGCGCACGGTGGTGTTGAGTTCTTGAAGGGATCTCTTTAGCGATCGAGAAGTTTGCAATTTTCCGGATGAGCCGGTTTGGAAGGATCAGCATCAACTCCCGAGAGAATTGAACCATTGCTGCTGCTACACTCACGGAAGTGATGGCCAAGTACTAGTAGCTGCACGGTTTACGAGATCTGATGGATTTTGGAATAGTACCATGGGCTACTTCTAGTACGTGAGTTATAACGAAGGCAAGTTTTGACTAAATCAACTCTGATGCATCACGTGAAGACTTAAGAAGCACCTGATTAGATTCCAACTTGAGCCAGACTCGGACTTGCCGGTTGCGCCCCTGACTCCGAGCTAATGTGGCTATGCTCCGCCTCGACTATGGCCAAGCCACTGCCAAGGCCCTTGCCTGCGGGCTCTGACCCGCCGCACGCTGTATTTTCGCCGGAGCCCTCGTTAGCCGCAGTCTCGATCCAAGCTGCTGTCGGCAAAGACCTGCCCGCGCCACCTCCTCTTACCCGGCCAAGCGCCGGCTCTGTCAAAGCGCACCGCGGGTCATCTCCGCCGCGGCTGCTATGTTGTTATGTTGGTATAACGCAGTTTAGAGTCGGACAAAGAGGATTTTTGCATCTGGTGGCCCTTACTTGGTGTCGGACTTCCATCGGACACTTATGCTAAGTGCAGTACCTACTCAGTCTACGAGATGAGGAACATCTGCTCCTACATGTCCTATCCACGAGCGCTGGTTCATGAAAGATACAAAACCAGTACACACGCAGGAACGGCCTCGCTCAGCCGCCGCTGCCGTTGCGTTTAGCCGGCCGCGCGATCTTGAGCCGCCGAGCTACTCCACGCCCGTACATCCGCGTGGGACTACACCAAGCCACCCAGCCCCGTGGCCACCTCTGTTTTTTTTCCTCGAGCAGTTGCTGAGCTTCAACTGTGACCCGTCTGGTCGGGGGCTTCCTGCTGGTGTGTTCTTCTCTCGCCATTACAAAAGAAAAATCAGGGGTTTAGCCGGATGGTAATGGAGCAGCGCATGCATGCATGATGATTCAAGGACTATCTGCCGACAATAATGAAACAGAATCTCAATGGACCAGTACTATTCATAAGTTTACAGCAGGTCGATGGCAGTCAAGATGCTGGATTAAATCCCAAAGACACAAATCAAACTACATTGGTACTGGATCAATTATGTCAAGGCTGATTTGATTGCTTATTGGTGGATTACTACCCACGTGGAGGCCTGGAACAGTACTACAAGTATTATGACAGCAGTATGTCATCTATTTTCTGTCCACACCGTCCAGCATTATAGCGTCTACGCTCATTCGACAAAATCACCAGGCGCTATCCTTTTTTTAGTATTTTATCAGCACATATAAATTATTTGAGAACAATTACTTGGTCTGTGTTGTTTTCTCGCAGGACCATTATTTATTACAAAGGGTGTCGCAAAAGGGGGTCAGCATTGTTTTTACGCTAGCGCTTGTCCGTGCCGTGCTGCGTGACAGATACATGCACTAGTCATCGCTCCCGCTACATCAACACAGTGCATTTAACTCGCCTGTCCGCACCGGATTACGACACCATGGCCGGCTCACCTGTCTGCGCCGGTTTACAATACCGCAGACAACTTACCCGTCCTTTCCGGCGGCCGGGTTTCCTACCAGTGTCGGCTTACAACGCCGGGGCCGGTTCATCTGTCCGAGCCACCTCTAATACTGTGGACGTCTCTACCGTCCGTTTATTGCGGCCTGGTTTACATCGACACACCAGAGCCGCACCTGTCTGCATGAGCTGTTTATTGAGTATGGACAAGTCACAGCTTGGGTAGCCCGATTTTCTTTCAAATTGGAGACAAATTATCATCAACCGCCATTTGCACTGGATGGTTCAATGGGCAGGCGCACAAGTCGCCACCACTACAGTTTTGATTAACTTCAAATCGCCAGTTGAAAGGAACTATTGGCCTAGTTGCTGACACGGCTCATATGGGATCATTTACAACCCGCCACAGTCACCTCAACCTTCTAGGGATTCACATCGTGCTATCAACGCCAATGATATACAAGTTGTACCGGTTTATATCACGGTCAAATATGGAGAGTCTCAAGCCAACTCCTCGAGTCACCTTTGAGGCTCGGGGGCTACGATGACATGACTCAGCAAATCTTGCCAGTTTCAGCAAATTTAAGAACCCCAGGACGATGGAGGGAAGGATAACCCGGTCCCGGAGGCTACTGTTATATTGATGAAAGTTTAAGGGCCGTCAGAAAATTGCCGGCTTAGAAATTATATGATAGTTATAAAATCCCGGCTCAATGAAGAAGTTTCGGGTCATCAGAAATGACTCCGGTTTAAAATCCGGCTCAAGGGAAGTCAGTCTCACTGAAGCTCTCAATATCCGGTTTACAATCCGGTTCAAGAAAAATCTATTTTCCCACAAAGCTCTGAAGCGCTCAAATCCGGTTTAACAATGTCCGGTTCAAAAGGGAATTAACTTCTCGCAAGTTCGAGTTTAAAGGTTGTCAGAAAATTTCCGGCTAAAATGAAGATTCCAGTTTAAAATCCGGTTCAAGGGAAAGATGTTTCCCACAAAGCTTTGAAGATCTCAATATCCGGTTCAAGATCTCGGTTCAAGAAGAATTTATCTCACTAGTAGAAAAAGGGTCAAACGTGAAGCACATTAGTGCCGGTTTGTATTTGAGCCGGCACTAATGTATACATTAGTGCCGGTTCCAACGGCTAGCCGGGCCGCTTTCATTAGTACCGGTTCGTGGCGAACCTTTAGCACCGGTTCGTGCCACGAACCGGTACTAATGAGAGTGGTGGCAGGATGTTGTCAGACTGGGGCCCCTCCAGCCCCTTTAGTACCGGTTCTTGGCACGAACCGGTACTAAAGGTCGTCCTACATAAACCCTTCGTCCACCCGAGCTCGCTCTGTTCTTCCCCTTTCCCCTCTCCTCTCTGTTCTTCCCCTCTTCCTCTCGAGCTCATCACACATTTTGCCCAAAATTTGTCAAGATTTGAAGGCCCCCATCCATTCAAATGATCACAAAGGTTAGCAACTTTGTCCTTTCATCTCTCATTGCTAGATTAGCTCTTGCAATGCTTGATCTAGTGATTAATTTGTGAGTTTAGTAATTTGGGAGGATATATATATATATATTTGTGCTAGTATTTGATTTATATGCAATTTGAGGTCAAAAATAACACTTAGTTTGCATATGTAGGTGTGGTTTACTTAGTGCCTTCTAAATCTCCGTCGTAACCACCGTCGATCGCCCGCACCGTCCCGTCGCCGGCACCACCTTGTGGTGAGCCTCTTGTTCATGAAATTTTATATAAAAATTGATGTTTGTGTGATTTGGATATATAGTTCCTCGTATAATTATCTTACACGTACGTTGTTTGTTATACATATAGTGCCATGGTTTTGATATCCGTCCCCGTCGGCCCTCGTCCTTGTTATGATTCGGATGTGGTATATATATTCTCTTTTAAAACTAGTTGCATTTCGTGTTTATGACAAATTATGCCCATCAAGTTGACATAGAAATTTTTTCTAGGAGGTATGTGAACCGGAAATTCCAACCGACCCTATTGTCGAGAGGTTAAATTTAGTTGAAAGAGAAAACGAGTACTTGAAAGAAAAATTGAAAAGAATTGAGGGGGAGAAGATGGAATTGGAGTTGCATGTTGCCGATGTCGTCGATGATCACAAGATCAAGATGGAGAAAATGCGCTTGAAGATTAGAAAGATTAGAAAATATGCCATCGATAGTGAGGCTTGGTATCATTATGCTGTTGGATCCATTGTTACCTTAGTTGCGATCTTGATCGTATTTGTTGTTGCATTTAAATGCTTTAGCTAGAGAGTTATTTGTTTGTTGCATTTAAGTGTTGTATGAACTTTATGTATGAACTTGTATTAATTTGGTCTATTCGGTGTTGTGTAATGAAGATGAGCCGGCAATGGATGTACGATGACCGATGCTCTCCCCAGTTCGTTGAGGGCGTGCATACTTTTCTGCTTGCGGCTGAGGCAAACAAGCGGGCGGATGGTTTTATGCCTTGTCCATGTGCTCGCTGTAAGAATGGTCACAATTACTCTACGTCAAGAACCATTCACGTCCACCTGTTTAAGTCCGGTTTCATGCCCCACTATAATGTTTGGACCAAGCACGGAGAAAGAGGGGTTATGATGGAAGACAATGAAGAAGAAGAGGACGACGACAGCTATCCTGGCCATGGGTTCCCTGAATACGATGATACAACAATGGGGGAAGAAGCTGAGCCGGTAATGCGGGAAGAAGCTGAGCCGGCAATGCGGGAAGAAGCTGAAGAAGAGGCATCAGATGAGCCCGTTGATGATCTAGGTCGGGCCATTGCCGATGCAAAGAGAAACTGCGCAAGTGATTTGGAGAAGAAGAAGTTGCAGCGCATGTTAGAGGATCACAAAAAATTGTTGTACCCGAATTGCGTAGGTGACAAGAAAAAGCTGGGCACCACACTGGAATTGCTGCAATGGAAGGCAGAGAATGGTGTATCTGACAAGGGATTTGGAAAGTTGCTGGTAATGATAAAGGATATGCTTCCAAAGGACAACGAATTGCCCGAGAGTACGTACGAAGCAAAGAAGGCTGTCTGCCCTCTAGGGTTAGAGGTGCAGAAGATACATGCATGCCCTAATGATTGCATCCTCTACCGCGGTGAGTACGAGGATTTGAACGCTTGCCCGGTATGTGGTGCATTGCGCTATAAGATCAGCCGCGATGACCCTGGTGATGTCGAGGGCGAGCGCCCCAGGAAGAAGATTCCTGCCAAGGTGATGTGGTATGCTCCTATAATACCACGGTTGAAACGTTTGTTCCAAAACAAAGAGCATGCCAAGGCGATGCGATGGCACAGAGAAGACCGTAAGAAAGACGGAAAGTTGAGAGTACCCGCTGACGGGTCGCAGTGGAGAAAAATCGAAAGAAAGTACGGGAAGGAGTTTGCAGATGACGCAAGGAGCGTATGGTTTGGTCTAAGCGCAGATGGCATTAATCCTTTTGGGGAGCAGAGCAGCAACCATAGCACCTGGCCTGTGACTCTATGTTTGTATAACCTTCCTCCTTGGTTGTGCATGAAGCGGAAGTTCATTATGATGCCAGTGCTCATCCAAGGCCCTAAGCAACCCGGCAACGACATTGATGTGTACCTAAGGCCATTAGTTGAAGAACTCTTACAACTGTGGAATGGAACAGGTGTACGTGCGTGGGATGAGCACATGGGGGAAGAATTTGACCTAAAGGCGTTGCTGTTCGTGACCATCAATGATTGGCCTGCTCTCAGTAACCTTTCAGGACAGACAAACAAGGGATACCGCGCATGCACGCACTGTTTGGACGATACCGACAGTATATATTTGGCTAATTGTAAGAAGAATGTGTACCTGGGACATCGTCGATTTCTTCCGAGCAGGCATCCCGTAAGAAAGAAAGGCAAGCATTTCAAAGGTGAGGCGGATCACCGGACGAAGCCTCGCCACCGTACTGGTGCTGATGTACATGATATGGTCAAGGATTTGAAGGTGGTCTTTGGAAAGGGTCCTGGTGGACAACCTGTTCCGAATGACGCTGACGGACGCGCACCCATGTGGAAGAAGAAATCTATATTTTGGGACCTGCCCTATTGGAAAGACCTAGAGGTCCGCTCCGCAATCGACGTGATGCACGTGACGAAGAATCTTTGTGTGACCCTGCTTGGCTTCTTGGGCGTGTATGGGAAGACAAAAGATACACCTGAGGCACGAGAGGACCAGCAACGTATGCACGGAAAAGACGGCATACATCAGGGTCATGCAAGCTACGCTCTTACCAAAGAAGAGAAGGAAATCTTCTTTGAATGCCTGCTCAGTATTAAGGTACCGTCTGGCTTCTCGTCGAATATAAAGGGAATAATAAACATGGCAGAGAAAAAATTCCAGAACCTAAAGTCTCATGACTGCCACGTGATTATGACGCAACTGCTTCCGGTTGCATTGAGGGGGCTTCTACCGGAAAACGTTCGATTAGCCATTGTGAAGCTATGTGCATTTCTCAATGCAATCTCTCAGAAGGTAATCGATCCAGAAATCATACCAAGGTTAGAGAATGATTTGGTGCAATGTCTTGTCAGTTTCGAGTTGGTGTTCCCACCATCCTTCTTCAACATCATGACGCACGTCCTAGTTCACCTATGCGAAGAGATTAACGTTTTGGGTCCTGTATTTCTACACAATATGTTCCCCTTTGAGAGGTTCATGGGAGTCTTAAAGAAATATGTTCATAACCGTGCTAGGCCAGAAGGAAGCATCTCCAAGGGCCGTCAAAATGAGGAGGTCATTGAGTTTTGTATTGACTTTATTCCTGACCTTAAGCCGATTGGTGTTCCTGAATCGCGGCATAAGGGCAGACTGGATGGAAAAGGCACGCTAGGAGGGGAACAAATAATATGTATGGACGGACATTCTCTCACTGAAGCACACTACACAGTTCTACAGAATTCCGCCTTGGTGGCTCCGTATATGGATGAACACAAGAATTTGCTACGCTCCAAACACCCGGAGCGGTCTGATGACTGGATTACACGTGAACAAACCAGGAGTTTCGCCAGCTGGTTGCAGACACGTACCATGCATGACACCTCTATTGAAGATGACCTGTACTTGCTGTCCCAGTTACCATCTTCGAATATAATGACTTTCAAAGGGTACGAGATAAATGGTAATACATTTTACACGATCGCCCAAGATAAGAAGAGCACCAACCAAAACAGTGGTGTCCGCTTTGATGCAGAAACCAAGACGGGAAAGGAAACATATTATGGTTATATACAGGACATATGGGAACTTGACTATCGACGTGGTTTGAAGGTCCCTTTGTTTCGGTGCAAATGGGTCAATATGACACGAGGCGGGGTAACGGAAGACCCGCAGTACGGAATGACAACAGTGGATCTCAACAATCTTGCGTATGCAGACGAACCATTCGTCCTAGCCAATGATGTGGCACAGGTTTTCTATGTGAAGGACATGTCTACCAAGCCAAGAAAAAGAAAAGATAAGGAAGCGAATGCATCGTACGATGAGCCAAAGCGGCACATAGTTCTTTCTGGGAAGAGAAACATCGTGGGAGTGGATGACAAGACAGACAAGTCAGAAGATTATGAAAAGTTTGATGAAATTGCTCCATTCACAGTGAATATTGACCCGAGCATCCCGTTAAATGATGAAGATTTTCCATGGTTACGGCGCAAAGGGACACACGCGAAGAAAAAGTTTCACACCCAAAGATCTGGGATGTGATCGGCTTCACTATCATCACTTTCTTCTGTGTTTCACACCCAGAAGGGAATCTCTGTAATAGTTAGGGTAGTTAATTATGTGTTTTGGCATTTGAAACGCGAAGAAATTTTATGTGCAAACAAATTCTTTCATGCCTTTACTGATTTTTAAAGTTAAGTTATTCACAAACTAGTGATTCACACTAATTTCAAATAATTCAAAATTTAAACTATTCAAATTTGAAAACTACGGGCACTAACAGAAAGTTTGTAATTTTTTGTACCTAAAGCAAAAATATTCACAAAGAAACTCTAAATACACAAAAAAACAACTCAAAAATAAATAAAGCAAAAAATAAAAAAGCCCGCCTACTAGGCCAGAGCGGCCGGCATACGACTAGAAACCCAACCTGTTGTTGGGCCAGGATGCAGGCCCGCAAAGGCCCAGTAGGCCAACAGGGCTGCACAGAACATGTAGGCCCAGTAGGCCTTCTTTGGAGAGGAGCTCGAGAGAGCTACCGCACGGGGGTTTATAAACCAGTGCGGTCGCCCCTCGGCTAGCGAGGTGGGACTAAACTTGCCGCACCGCACCTGCGCCAGCGCACCCCCTTTAGTACCGGGTCGTGGCACCAACCGGTACTAAAGGGGGGGGCCTTTAGTACCGGTTGGAGCCACCACCCGGTACTAAAGGGGGTCGCTTCCCGCCGCTTGGCCTGACCAAACAGGCCTTTAGTACCGGTCGGTGGCTCCAACCAGTACTAAAGGCCCCTCCTATATAAACAACACTTACGAAAATTTCAGTTTCTCATCTGCTTCTTCTCCTCTGCACCGTCGCCCGCCGCCCCCGTACGTCTCCATCCCTCGTCGCCGCCCCCATCGCCGCCCCGTCCCCGTCGTCGCCGCCCCGTCGTCCCCATCCCCGTCGTCACCGCCGCCCCGTCCCGGCCCGTCCCGCGTTGTCCCCGTCCCCGTCGTCGCCGCCCCATACGCCCCCGTCGTCGTCGCCGCCCCGGCCCGTACGTCCCCGTCCCCATCATCGCCGCCCCGTCCCTGTCCCCGTCGTCGTCATCCCTGTCGTCGCCGCGCCCGTCGCCGTCCCTGTCGCCGCCCCCCGTCGCCTCTCGCCTCGCCGGTGAGCGCACACACACACATACATTTTTTGTTTTTTAGTTATACAAATAGTTAGAAATTTTTCTGTTTTTTAGAAATTGTTAGAAATTTTTCTGTTTTTTAGAAATAGTTAAAATTTTAGAATTGTTAGAATAGTTAGAAATGTTAGAATTGTTAGAATAGTTAGAAATGTTAGAATTGTTAGAAATTTTTCTGTTTTTTAGTTATAGAAATAGTTATAAAAAAGTTAGAATTGTTAGAAATTTTTCTGTTTTTTAGTTATAGAGATAGTTATAAAAAAGTTAGAAATTTTTCTTTTTTTAGTTCTAGAAATATTAGAAATGTTATAGAAATGTTAGTTATATAGAAATGTTAGAAATTTTAGTTATCAAAATCCAATCATTAAAAAATGTTATTTTTTGCGGGCATATAGCTAGTATTTGTTCTCGACGATGCCCGGCCCGCATCCTCGCCGTCGACCCGTCCGCGATGATGTCCGACTGACCCATGTCCGGGACTGGGCTCCGCCGGGCTGGCACTGGGAGGTGTTGCCTGGAGGGGCGCGCCGCTTGATGAGGAACCCGGCCCCGGGTCCCGTCGTCGACCCTGATCTCATTTGGTGGCGTTCGCGTGGGCCAGTTTCGGTGCGGAGGGAGCCGGCCCCGCCGGAGGTGGTACGTCGCCGTGTCAGGGAGGAGGACGAGCACGTCCATCACTACATGGTTGCGTTAGAGGGCGGCAGGTTCTCCAATACCTGACAGTTTCTTCAGGGATCTCACTTCAGCTATGATCCTGTGAGGGTTCCTTCTCTTTGGGTGTCCACCGCCCGCGCCGCAGGAACCGCGAGTGTCCTAGATTCTTCTGTAGTATTCGATCTTTATTAGCTACCTAGCCAGTGATGTACTCGATATATAATATTCAAGACGATGTATTCGAGATTATATATTATTCGAGACGATGTATTCGAGACGATGTATTCGAGATTATATCTATTATTCGAGATCATGTATTCGAGATTATATCTATTATTCAAGACGATGTATTCGAGATTATATCTATTATTCGAGGCGATGTAATTTGGATACTAAATTGTTTTATATTTATTTTGGCATAGTTAAATAAAAGCTATGGCGGACAATACCGACAGAGAGGGAGAACAAACCATGTTCGATATAATACGCGGGCCAGATGATGATCAGAATGAGGAAGATTATGACGGCTCCGAATTTCTAAACAACACCGGAGAGGGTGATATGATATTCGATCGCGACGACCGAATTGATGAAGTCATGAACTACGATTATGACAACACCGGAGAGGTATATATATTTATATAAGCAGGCATCTGGTGATCATCACATGTTTTAAATGAGTTGAAGATATATTAACGAATCGATCTTTCTTCTTTCAGCCATCCGGATCGAGCAAATCTTCAGGCAACAGGACGAAACGAGGCCCGAACAAAAAGTTGAAGGAGGGCGTAAAGTATAATATCGAGGCAATCAAACCTAATGGCGAACCATTAGCGCCTAAGAAGATTGCGGACAAGTTCGTTCGTCAGTGCGGAGTTCTTGTGAAGGACCAACTCCCGATCTCCCTTCAAGAATGGAGAGAGCCAGCAAAGCCACGTCCAGATCTTACTTTTGTCGACGACAGACAAAAAAGTCTGCTTTGGGATACTCTCATGGAACATTTCACCCTACCAGATCATTTCACAGAAGCAGATGTGCAGAAAGTCAAGGACGCTGCTCTTAGGAAGATGGCGGTTGCATTCAAGAACCACAAGAATCGTGAATGGGACAAGTACGTCAAGGGAGGAAGGAAGACTCCAGTATTCGAGGGAACACTAGAGAATCAAAGTGCTCATTGGGACGATTTCGTGAAATTCAAGGATTCAGAATTATCTAAGGAACGGTCAAGAATAAACAAGGCCAATGCCGCAAAAAAGGATAAGTTCCATAAGCTGGGGCCAGGTGGCTATGCGGTGGGAATGCCTAAGTGGGATAAGTCTGAGAAAGAGATGCTGGATGCAAGTGTCACTCCAGAAACATTAAGCTGGCCCCCCAGGTGCAGGACTTGGTTCTATGCACATGGGGGGAGTTGGACCTGAAGACAGGCAAAGTTTCCAAGAAGGCATGTCTGGACGGAGCCGAAGATAAGATACTTGTTGCAATAGAAGAGGCTCGATCCGGGTTGTTTGAGCCCAACAGAGAGAACGACGAGCTTATGCGTGCCCTGGGAAATCCTGAACACCCGGGAAGAACACGGGGCATGGGCGCTATTCCGTGGTATGAGGGGTTTTCGGACTGGAACGCCGACTACAGAACCCGTGCGAGAAAGAAGATTGTGGAGGAGAAGAAGAGAAAGATGGAGGAGGAGCAGAGGAAGCTCGACTATGAATGCCTTCAAGGCCTAGAATCAGCGCACGCCGACTTGGCAATCAAATTCCAGCGGCAGCAGGAGCAGATCGACTCACTTAGCCAGCAAAGGGGGTCTCAGCAGCTGCAGCAGCTAGCGGATGATCCAGCATTGGATACCACCGCCCCATCCATGCAGAGAAGCAGCGTGGGTTCCGCCCCGTTTGACGCAATGCTGGATAGATACCCCATGGATGACATCGCGGAGAACACTAACTGCGAGCTACACTTCAAAATTACGAACATATCCTTGATGGTGGCGGACGGCGTTGCTTATACAAATTCCCCCGATGCAACCTTCCATTGCAACCCGATTCTAGCAGGCTATGCTCGTGTCGTGGTTGATGAGGTGGTGGACCAATATTCGGGGCTAGAGCTTGACATTCCTGGAGGTGACGAGGAGCACACACTCGGAGATGCCAAACATCGTATCATCCTATGGAGAAAGGATTGCATCATCTTTCGAAGGCCACCGACACCGCGTCACCCGACTCCTCGTCGAAGTCCGCCACCGAGTCAGCAGACTCCCGCTCCTCCAAGTCCACCAACGCGTGAGGCCACTCCTCCTCCTCCAAGTCCGGCAAAGTGTCAGGCCACTCCTCCTCCAAGTCCGACACAGCGTCAGACGTCCACTCCTCCTCCAAGTCCGGCACAACCTCAGGCCACTGCAAGTCCGGCAAGCTTCAGGCCACTCCTCCTCATCCAACTCAGCCTCGTCAACCATCTCCGCCGCCTTAGCAATCGCAGAAGAGATACCCCGCAGCTATGGTGTGTAGCGGTACGAGTCAAGGTCATAGTACAGGAAGTACAGGCGGAGGCAAGCGATATAAATATGGTCCAAACCTCACTACTCCTCTTCCTGAGAGGGCTTATGACAGGACCGAGGAGCAAACCAATGCCATAGTGCGGGCAGAAGTCGACGCCCATTTTGGACCGAAACCGCCACCGCCGCCAAGGGAGAAAGTGCCTGTGGAAGTAGTTGACCACTTCATTCGTATGGCTCAACCACCAGCTCCTAAGCCTGTTGACACAGACTATGAGCGCCACATCAGGAAGTTACATCGACAACGTCTACAGAAGAAGGCGAGCTCGAGCTCAAGCAAACAACAAGCAGCTGTCAAAAAATGCGGGAAAACCGTTGCCCAGCTGGGAGAACAGGCGGCGCAATCGATCCCCCCGCTTGTTGTGCCGCGAACAACACGTGACAGTACGCGCGCCCAATATTATTGTGGGCAAACAGTTTACGTTCCCGAGGTGGGCGATGTGGTAATAACCCAGGAGCATATAATGCAGGCTGAAACTCTCAACATCACTGTTGGACAACTCCTCGAGATCGAGGACATGCCTGTGCTTACAGAGGAGGAAATAAAACGGAAATATGCCCGGGGCCAACCTTTGGTCAAGCCAAAAGAGGTCAAGAAGCTCCCAACAAGAATGTATGAATTGCATCAATGGTACATGGACATTACCAAGAGATCCGATCGAGAGTCCCTCATGGTGCAAGTCAAGAAGGATCATTACTACCATGAGAATCCTGTGACCGTTGAGTATTCTGAACTGTTTCAGTTATACAATCAAGACGCACTCGACAAATCTATCGTCAGTTGCTATTGTCTGTAAGTGATTTCTTTTTGTAATTTAAGTCTCAAGCTAGCTGTAGTGATCCTTTTGATCAATCATTACCTGTAATTATCCTCACTATATTCTTTTCTGTGGTATTATGTAGGATGAAGATGTATGAAATGAGAAAAGGTGGACGCTATGGCATTGGGTTCATTGACCCAAACACCGTTAATGAATACACATGGAAAATAAACAAGCATTATGAAAAGCAGGTAGAGGACAACATGCTAGAGTTCTTGAAGCGCCTCAAATACAATGAAGATATACTACTCCCTTACAACTTTCAGTGAGTCACACTTTCTTGTACTACAAATTCTCTGTTTTTGCCTACTAGCTAGCTACATGTTTTTGCTTACATATGCCCGCTTAATTAAGACATGCAAACATATGTGCATGCAGATTTCACTGGATCTTGTGTATCACTAAAGTTGACGCCGGAACAGTTCAAATACTGGACTCACTACTCAAAGCAAATAGTGACTATAACATCTTGTTTGGGATAGTCAACAGGTAATTTCAATCATTATTAACTATATATCTCGGCCTATTTAGTTCGTCATTTCATGATATGAACTATTTAATAAACCCTTTATTCATTTTCTTTGTCGGCGGGCAGGGCTTGGGCAAGGTTCATCAGCGTCACGGAAGGCGAATGGAAACGACAGCTGAAATGGTTTCGACCCAAGGTAAGTAATTAAGTAGTACTAGCTAGCTAGCTAGCTGCCATCTCTTTAATTATCATGCTTGATTAATTATTATCTGATCAAATTAAATTCCATTCTCGTAATAAAAGCCCTGAAGCAGGCGCAGGGGACTGATCTGTGTGCATTCTGCGTTTGCGAGAACATTCACATGATGGCGTCCGAAAGGAGCAGATCTCAAATACAGGAATGGGTACGCTTGTCAGAACACTATTCACAATTTTTACACCATTATCGATATCTAGTCACACAACTAATACACATGCATATTGATCTCCTTCTTAATAGTTCAAAGAGGTGCGGGACAAGCTCCTAGAAACGGAGCGCGTAGAAGCACTTCAAGAGGAAATAGCGGGATTTTTGCTCGACCAGGTCATAAATCCGAAGGGAGAATACTATTACCCGCTACCGCCCCCATCAACCAGGTCATGAACCACTTCCAATTGTCATCGTGCTCCGAAGGCACCAATTAGGCTAATGCCACTGGCTCCGAAGGCAACATGCATATGTAGGAGAAATTGTATATAGCTATACATGTGTGTATGTGTGAATTAATATGGTGGTTTGTGAGACATTGATGATATATATATGATTGGTTCTACTAGAAATTCTATTTATATATATATATATATATATATATGCATAACGTGTACAATGTGTAGTATCGTAAAATACCAGCAAACAAAAAAGAATTAAAATGGAAAACACAAAATTAAATGAAAAAGAAATCATAAAACCAAAAAAACCCCAAACATTTTAGTACCGGTTGGTGTTACCAACCGGTACTAAAGGGCTCCCGGCCCCCGGAGCTGGTTCGTGTCACGTGGTTGCCCTTTAGCACCGGTTCATGCTGAACCGGTACTAAAGGGGGGGGGGCTTTAGTGACCACACTTTAGTGCCGGTTATGGAACTGGCACTAAAGGGCCTTACGAACCGGTGCTATTGCCCGGTTCTGCACTAGTGTCTCTTGCAAAAAGTTAAAAATTGCCGAAGAGGACCTGCTGCCACGATGCGCGGTTCGAACATGGGTATCCCGCCTTACTGGCCTGACATATTATAGATCACTTGGGGACTTCTGCTTCATAAAGCAGGGTCTCTGTTCTTTTACATCATGTGTGGTTACACGGAGTTGTTCTAAAGCGGCCTCCGATTTACCCCTTGAGTTGGCTTTTTAAAAAAAGCATCATGTTATATCACTTGGGGGTTTGGTCGTGTCCGAACCAATACAATACCTCTTGATAGGCGAGAGCCACCAGATCACTTGGGGACTTGGTCACGTCTGAACCAGTCATGCCTCTTGATCGGTCTAAGGCCACAGAATCACTTGGGGGCTTGGTCGAACCCGAACCATTGCCATGCCACTTGATCGGCATAAATGCCACGGTTTCATTTGGGGACCTAGCTGACTAGAACCATAGTTACACCTATCGAGAGCTTGGTCGTGTTCGGCCATGGTAACGCCATCTGATCAGCTCAAATAAGCCTTTTTTTGCAAACGGTTTTTTCATTGCCTTTGCTTCACTTTTTTCTTTGAAAGATATTTCTTTCTTTTTATTGCGTTTTTTTAAACTGACAAAGTTTTAAGCCGGTTCAAACTGTCAATTGATGGAAAACGGTCCATTTTAATCCAGAGACTATCTGCCCGGTTTGATTTTCTGTTACCATCCTATTATGGAGTAAACCGGTGTTTATCACAGCCCGGCACGGTTTTATCATAAACCGGCATAATATGGAAGGAGTTATCAGTACTCAAGATTGGGGTTATCACCTTTACTACAAAAAGTTGGTAAAACCAACAATGTGATTCAATGTCACAGGTATGATCTATTTCATATTTGATTATTCGGAAGCCTTGGTTATAAACTCGGGTTATATGTTGGGCACTATGACCCGTCCGGCGGTAAACCGCCAGGACACTTTAAACTTGTTGTATGCAGAAACAGGTTTGTTAAACCAGCCTGGCTTTGGACTATAAGTCGCCAGTATATATATTTGTATTGCGCCATTGGAATCATGCGCTTATAAATCATTGGGTCATATTATTCAAATAGCCAAACTTGGCTGAATTTTCATTATGATATTGAATGAATAAGGTTTTCATACCGGATTATATTATCTTGAATAGCCAACATGGCTGGATTTTTATGGTTATTAATAACCGGTATTATTAAGTTTTCAAAGTCACTTTAGCGCAATGGCTATTATTTTGTCAAAGGATATGATTTATTCTACAATGAAAGGAATAGTCCCGAGTCGTTGCAGGCTTACAACCCGGCACTTGGGGGCTACATTATTCAAATCGAGATTACATGCAAGTCTCATGTCGCTGCAAGCATGCATCATGACACTTGGGGGCTAATGCCAAGTCATTTTTAGTCTTATTGAAGACCCGACTCATCATATTATAATGAGCCGGCCCTTGGGGGCTACCAATTGCTCCTGTCAACAATTCAAGGTACACAAGTTTTTATCCGTTATATTGAATGGTCCACTCCTCAGTTGGTAAAGCACAAAGCTCTTAACCTGGTGGACGTGGGTTCAAGCCCCATGATGGGAGTTACATCATATGATGTTATTTTCAATGAAGTATATATAAAGTCCCAGCTCAATATTATCTTACTGAACCGGCCCTTGGGGGCTACACTGGTTGAAATTTTTATAAGCAATTACAAGTCCCAGGTTGCTGCAAGCATGACAACCCGGCACTTGGGGGCTACATATATGGAGTATTCAGTTTATATAATTGAGATGAATAAACCGGATTTCTTCAAGGTTGAAACACTTATTGGAGCAAGTCTTAAGTTATCACTATGTTCTCCTCTTAAGACTTGGGGGCTACAGGTATTATGCATATAAAGGAGGAACATCTTCATTTTATCAGTTTTGAGCAAATCAGGAAGATCAATTACATGACCCGGTGTCGACAACTATTATGACACGACGCCATCAATATTTATAAACCGGCTATTTTGGTAATATTAAATCGACAAGTTTTACATCTTCAAACCGGTTGAATATCAGATAAGTATTTTCAGACCCATGTTTCTTAAACCGGAGCTTTGGGAGCTGAGTCAAAGGAGTTATTCTTCACGATATTTCTCGGTGACAAACCAAGGTCGGCAAATTGATTATGAAGCTGGTCTGTTGACCCGGATTTCTCAGAAGGAGGAAATAACAAGGACTTAAGGATGATCAGGTACCGGTTTACAAAAATTCTTAACCCAGAGCATAACCTGTCAAATTTGTTCTTGTGTTTATTTTGCAGCATAAGTTTACCATGAATAAATCCAAGCTAAACTTGGGGGCTAATGTCGGGGATATACCCCGCGGCGTAAACCGGCCGGAAGTTAACCTGGCCAGGACTTGGCGGTTTATCTGAAGACCCCGATGACACTTGGCGAGTTACTGGCGACCCGCCCTGACCTGGCGGTTTACAAGCAACCCACCTGGTCATTATGACTCACTGGTGATCCGGCGTGCGGGACAGACGAATAACAAGGCCCAAGGCCCAGAAGGCCGATTCACGTTTAATGGTGGGCCGGTTTAAGAGGAAAGGCATGAGGAATATTTGTCTTACAAAGAGTTAAGACCTGGACTTGTATCCTGTTTGTATTAGAGATAGACTAGTCCTAATCCTAATAGGACTCCACATGTAAACCGCCCCTTCAACATATATAAGGAGGGGCAGGGCTCCTCAAAGGGGGACAGGTTCCACAAGTTGGACAAGTTAGGTTTTAGACAATAGCTCTCGAAATAGAGCACTCTTGTAACCGTGATCATCATCATCAATATCAATGAAGCAGGATGTAGGCTTTTACCTCCACCGTGAGGGGCCGAACCTGGGTAAAAACCTCGCGTCTCTCGTCCCGCTCAACCCCTCTCAAGCTACCACATAGATGCGTTGGCCTCGCGACTAAGTCCTGACGCTAAGGACATCTGCCATGACAATTCCACGACAGCGTACATGGAAAGGGCTGACGCTTATGTGCTCTGAGGATGATCTTCAAGAGGATGGCTTCTCTGAACGTTTCAAGTTTGACTCCACACCTCCCCGAAGGGCTGTGCTGCGACGAACTCCCTCACTTGAAGACTCTGAGTTCTCTTCCTCTGCGGCAACTGTGAATGCCAGAGTGATCGAGGACGAAGATGATGCTACTTCACCGCCCCCTCCTTCAGCACGCGTCGACACTACCCCGAGCTCGTCCGCACCGCCTAACAACACCGACGACCTTGCTACTTCACCTACTCCTCATGGGAACGAGTAGATGCTCTATGTCTTCAAACCTTTTTGGTCCTTACTAACAAAAGGGGGAGAAGCATATGAGTGTGATACTCTTCAAGCGGGTCCATATGGGCGGTTACTTTATGTTTTGCCTGGTGTTTACAACTCTTGTTTTGATACATTTGGTTCTTTGAGTTGTAACACTTAAACTCGATGGTCGTCTGCTACTCGTTTGCTACTTTGTGATGCGATGATAAATTTCGCATGTGCGACGATACATTCCGCACTTAGATCATTTTGCAGACATCCATTTTCCATTATGCATGTCATTATCTTCACTTACTTTTCATGCATGATGAATTGTCATCATAAGTTGAAGAGGATCTCCACAAGTACAAACTGCCATGTGCATTTGCATTCCAAAAGCAAATTGCTTATATGCACATCTTCAGGGGGAGCCCTTACAACTTATGAAGACAATTCCTTATCCTTTACAATTTCACATATTATATTCCCCGTTGAAAACTTCAACTAGTTTGTCATCAATCACCAAAAAGGGGGAGATTGAAGTGCATCTAGTGCCACCCCTAGTTGGTTTTGGAGTATTGACGACAAACCTAGTTGAGGGACTAATGTATTTGTGAGAATTGCAGGATAACACAGGTAGAAGTCCCTCATTGATTAGGTTTTCCTACCAGAGATGACCCCTAAAAATGTATGAAGACATTGAAGTCAAAGGTGGTATGTGAAGATATTCACATTGAAGACTATGACAAGAGAAGACATCGCATGAAGACTATGGAGCTCGAAGACTTAGATCTTTCGTAGTTCTTTTTCTTCTTTGTTGAGTCATAGGAACCACCGTACTGTTAAGTGGGGTCCAAGAGAACGAGTCAGAATGACTGAAGTGATGCTTAACCAAAATCCTATGTCTTCGAGTGAAGATTATGAGAGCGAATCTTGTCCAGAGTTGGACAAGTCAGCTTTGCTTGTAGCCCAAGTAAAGCTGTTGTGTGTGTTTAAAATCTGACCGTTGGAACACGTGTCAGTTCCTTAGTGACCCAGGGTCATTTCGGACAAATCAGGTCGGGTTTCCTAGTGGCTATAAATAGCCCACCCCTACAACCATAAACGGTTGGCTGCTCAGAGTTAAAGTACGGCTGTTGTCGTTTGAGAGCAACCCACCTCGAAGCCTTTGAGAGAGAATTCCTTGCGAGGATAAAGTCCTAACCACCTAGAGCCAAAGAGTGTTAGGCATCACTTAAGTCTTCTTGTCTGTGTGATCTGAAGACTTATTACACTTGAGGACTGTGAATCCTCCAGCCGGTTAGGCATCGCGTTCTGAGCATCCAAGAGTCATTGTGGATCGCCGGTGAACGAAGTCTGTGAAGGTTTGGGAGTCTACCTTGAAGACTTACCAGAGTGATTGGGCGAGGTCTGCATGACCTTAGCTCAAGGGGAATACGATGATGACTAAGGGTTCTGAGCTGCGTGTTCAGGACTGGGTGTCCGGGACTGTGTGTCCTCTGGTTTAAATACCTAGCCGCCCTAACCAGACGTACAGTTGTCACAGCAACTGGAACTGGTCCAACAAATCATTGTCTTCAACGAGTCACTGGTTTCATCCTTCCCTTCCCTTTACTTACTGTTGGTCCTTGTGAAGTCATTGCGTGATTGCATTATCTTTTGTCTTCACTGAGTGACTGCTTGTTCTGATTGGCTTCACAATATCTTCCTACCTGATCCCTACTGCCTAGCTGCTATTAGTCATCGTGCTTTCAATTCGTTGATTACCTGACTAAGGTTTGACTAGTGTAGTCTACCTTCCGCTGCGTGGTAATAGGTTTACTTCTATCGTTTGTCTTCAAAACTTCCCTGTTTAGAAGACTTTCATAAAAATCGCCTATTCACCCTCCCCTCTAGTCGATCACTATCACTTTCACTTTCCACCAGCCAAATTGCATGTACAAATAGGTTCATTATTCTTATGATGTGACTTGCCAGTACATTCAATGTACTGACCTGCAGGGCTGCAACGTCTTATGTTGCAGGAATTTTCTATGACGAGTAAGAGTTACATTGTAGGGTTACGGTCTACACTCAACTTGCCGTTGGCGTTGATGGACTTCACACCCGTTTGATTGTTTCCGCTAAGACTTATAAGGTATATATCCGTCTTACGTTATTTATACATGTGATTGCACTTTGATTTATACACTGATGTACTGTGTGTGCCAGCATACCGATCCAGAGATGGCACGGATACACAGAGGCTTGACCGTTTGAGGTCGGGTCGCTACATATTAAGAGGGTTGTAGCGTTCGAAACTTTGATTCTCTGATGCTAAACCCAAATCCTATAAAAGTTGTGAGAGAAATCTTTTTGTGTTCCGAGCAAATACTTGCCAGCAAGAGACTGTGATCTTCTTCGGTGCGAGAGATTTGTCTTAGACCGAGGAATTGGCATTACTTATTCCTCAAATAATGTTACTGTTGCTTCCAAATCCGACCGTTGCAAACGTGTGGATTGGCCATTGGTTGGACCACATGTCCAAAATGGTCATTGCGGCTATAAATAGCCACCCGCGCTGGCTTTGTCCGGCGGCTGCTCCATTTGAGTATGAGAAGATTGTTGAGCAACCCCCTCTCCGAGCGATTTGAGTTTAAAATCTACCGAGAGAAAAACCCCTAGAGCCGAAGAATTAGATAGTGGTCCAGCATCACTCGAATCTAAGTCCAATACGCTCCGCCTATTACTCTTGAGAGCTGCAAACTCTCTAGACGGTTCTGCTAGTGTGTTATGGAAGTCAGTATATAGGTATATCGAAAAGAAACTCTGTCAAAATTTCTAATTATTCCAATATTTGGTTATTTTTGAAGTAGTGTGGTAGCAACGCAAGTTAGAGTTGAAATTTTGAAATCTTAAGTGTTACAGTTGCTATCATAACACAAGCTTTAGATCTCGAGTGTAGAATCTTATTAACTTGAAATTCAGCAAGGATGTTTTAACAAATTAAGCTTTTCCTTTGTTTTGTCTAAACGACAAAAAGAACTTGCTCGAGGGTAAAATAACTTCAAATTTGACACATTGGTGCATAGTTAGATGGGTTTTCAGCATGCATTGCTTTCACGTTTCATTATGTCTTATGGCTGGTTTATTTTATTGATGTGTTGTAATCTCTTAATTTTAAAATACTTGTCGTGGTTTTAGTTTAGGGAATAGCATCTTGCTCTAATGTTTGATTATCATTTTTGTGCTCTTGAAAGTATGGGTCGCCTATATTTGTCTTGATTATTGATGAAACTATACCATTAGGAACGAAATGAAGAGATGTAAATAAATTGTGGTGGTTGCATTTGTCTCGTCGAGTTGATCGAGATAGGTGCATTTGGACGAGCCGTTCATTCCTAACCGTCGGATAATTTCGGAAAGGCCCACCAGGCCCAAGCATCACGCACGAATCCTCGTCCCATAGCCTGTTCACGGCCGCCGCCACCTAGGTCTGCGCCGCCGTCGCTGGGTGTCGCCGCCGATATGTCTCCGCCAACGTAGCCAACGCGGGGTACTCTCCCTCCACTGGTTCTTGCTGCGCCGTGTCTGCCTGCATGCGGATCGCGCCACTGTTCCAGCAGGTACTCAATCTCATCTTAGGCAATGCGCTGACTTCGATTCAGTTTAGATGGAGAGGCACATCGCTGTACCTATTAGTACTGGAGCTGATTGGAGCCGCTGTTGTTGGGCTGAAGCAAGTAGACGCGTTCATGCCTTTGCAAGAGAACACCTACTAGTTTACCCACTTGGATAAAATGGCATGTAATAGGCCGTCGGTGTGATATGTAATTGCTACGTACAATCAATTAACCCATTGATGGCTTGCAACTTTGCATCAAGATATGGTAGCTTTTGGCTGTAGAAAAAAAGGATATTGTTTTAGATATTATCATCTGGGACTGTACAAGTAAAACAAATAACTAGAGATCTGTATTGCGCCAGTAACACGTATTAGCAAGCTGATGATCTGTTTTAGTGCATACCTGTCGGAGCAAACCATCAATTTACATGTGACCAGCCAAAGTACCACCAGTGTTTGACTAAGCATGAAATGCACAGAGTTCTATTTTCCACCCTGGTATCCGCAAGAAGAAATCTAACATGTGCAATGGAAAAAAGATGAAGATAATGGGGAGGCGCAGGTGCTTCCATGATACAGTAGTCTAGGCTGCAACTTGCAGGGGGCGATGGAGTTCCATTGGTGAAGTTGGGACCCAAGTGTTTGGGGTTGCAGTGGTTCTGTGTTGGGTGTGTTCGTTGGTCTACCTTTGTGGTCCTGTGGCTCCATAGTTTGGGAGTAGTTCACATGATTGTGCAAGTCTGTGCGGTTTTCGCCTGGTTTTCCGTAAACTAATCAGGCAACTCTGTTCTTCTTAATTAATGTATAAGGCAAAACTTTTGCCTCCTTTTCAAAATAATAATAATTCCACGAGCTGATTCTATTCTATTGTAGTTTTCCCCCAGTTAACCGCCAAAGCACTGACGAGTCACAAACTTCGAGATGGTGGCAGCGGCGGCGGGGGCGAAGCGGAAGCGAGATCTCTCTGAGGACGAGGTGTACCTCATCCTCCACAAGTCGGTCCTTCTCCTCGACCTTCGCGCTACTCGACGGTTCTCCCCGGCCCGCCCTAGGGTTTTAGTGCGCCGCTCAATCTTGCTGCAGGTACTCGCCCGCGACAATCCTGACGGCGCTTCAGGAGGTGGCGCAGCACGCGGAGAGAAGGAGCATCGACTGGAGGGCGCTGGTGGCCAAGACGGCCACGGGGATCACCTCCGCCCGCGAGTACCAGATGCTCTGGCGCTACATCGCCTACCGACATGACTTCATCGAGAACACCGAGGACATCGGCGCCCAGCCTCTGGTTTGTGCTCTTTCTTTATCCTGCCAATTTAATTTGGACTAGCTTTAAAATTGTGTATTCTAGCCAGTATCGTCGTTGTAGGAACTGTTAGATCTTGAGAGGTTGGTATATAGAAATTCTGTTTGTTCTACTGTCACCTTATCTTTTCCTAACTGTATTGTGGTACTTCTGTTGCCCTGATTGATGATGGCAGGGTGATGAGAGCGACTTGGAATGTGAGATTGAACCCTTTCCTAAGCCGAGCAACGAAGCTGCAGCTGAGGCCTCCCGGTTCGCGAAGGTACCACATTTTGTTTTTGTCAGAAGCATTTCTGTCTGTATTGTAGCTGATACGGTCATTTACTTATCAGATGCTCCTTTTGGATTTAGGATGCCAAAGGCCTAATTTTCCGTTTCACCCACCTTGCCTTATTTATCTGCGTTAATTAGGAACCCAGAACCCGGATATATGAACTTAAACGCCATCAATGTATTTAGTAGTTGCATTTTTTTGTATTTGATTCACATATCTGGGATTTAGTGCGAGATGTGCACAGAAATTTGTTTGGCATCTGCTTAAGGCCATTGTGTCCTATTGTACCACAAACCAGTATCTAATGTCGTGCTATCTATGCCATATGGTTATTGGCTTGTCCATATAGATCCTTTGTTACAATCTTATAGTACCTTAAGTGAGTCACTGCGGGTCCTGAGCAACCAGCTCAGTGCTGACCGCACTCGTGGTGCTTTGACCGCAGCCGCACAGCCAGAATGCTGCCATGGCAGGAGTTTGCCGCAAAGGGAGCTCCCGTGCTGAGCTGAGCTCTCAGGACCCGCGGTGACTCACTTTTAGGCTGTGTTTGGTTGCAGGAATCTTGTAAAGATTAGTGGAAATCACGAGGCAATCTGGTTTGATTCCCGCATTCGGCATAGCCACTTGGAATGTTAGTTAGACTTTAGATTACCATGATACGATTCAAGTTGTTTTGGGGCATTATGATTCCTTTTGAAACAGGTGGCTATCTTGGATTACCCCCTGTTTGGAATCCATCGACACCTCATTTTTCTTCCTAAAAAACACTAGACTTTCAATATTAGTTCGATTCAAACATAGTGATCGAATTGTAATTATCTTGTGAAGGGTTTTGTGTCCATCCCATTTAGGACCTCACTCATACTGTATATCCATGTCAAGTGTACTAATTAAAACTCATCCGATTAACGGTGTCGAGACAATTCAGTCCATCATGTCTTGCTATTTTACAATACAACCTTGGCATGATGTGCAACCAATTCCTTCTCACGTTTGCATTGTTAAATTAAACATACAATTACTTGTTTTTTGGAATTGTTCTTTCTTATTGAACACTAGCTCCAGTTTTCGTTGAAGATCGATAATATTCCTAGTACACTAATTTGGGTTTTATTCTGTATAAGTTAGTAAGATACAAATTCTTTCACAGCGTGTCTTTTTTTACGCTAAAAGCAGTCACATCAGCAGTGAAAGAACAGCGTCCTAGCCGAATAAAAAGTTTCTAAAGTCACCTAGCGGCCTTACATTGATAAGTAGTCCAGTCTAAGAAGAAGTGTTTTGTTAATAAATTTACTAGCCCCAAAAACGGTCAATCTGAAAAGTCTTTGTCATAAAGGGACATGAAGAAATAAAACAACAACAGGACTTCACAATACATCAGTATTAATCTACAAAATATAATCTCATGAACAGGTTATTGCAACCAATGACCCAAACAACTCAATATTTAATTCATTGAAAAATTTAACGGTAATGTCATATTCCTAATTATCTCATTACCATGCTAATATTCCTAGTAATTTTCACATTCCTTTCAATCTGGTTTTCTTAGAACCAAATGTTCCCTTGAGGTACTTTAGGGACCGGAATGTGCACTTCAATAGAATTAGGACTAACTTGACACCCCCTCAATACTTTTAGGGCTGCAGATGCAGTTTGCTCTTCAGTATGCGCCTAGCGAAGGCTGATTGATTGTTGGCTCTGCTCAAAAGCTTGATTGATGCCTCGTTATCAAATGGGAGATGAAGCATGGTGTTTCACTAGAAATCATAGGATAGTGAACAGTTTTGGCTGTAAGATAAGTATATGTATTCGTCAATGAAGATGTAGTTCGTATGTTTCATCTAAGTTTCTTGTTCTATTAGAGAGTGTAAAGGTCCATTTTATTTGATTTATAAGATGGACTTCCTATAATGCCTCACAGAGTCAGAGCTCACCTTCTCAAGTTTCACAAACTTAAAGTAGTGTACACAGAAAACTGACTGATCTACTAATTCTGCAACTGCAACTATGAGTCAGTAATCTCTACCTTTATACGCAGAAAGACAAAAGAATAAAGGGCCATAATGTTCGCCCCCTCCAGTTACAAAAGGGTGGCTATCATGTTTGCCCCCTCTAGTGACGAAAGAGTAGCAGTACATGATATGTGCAGTCAAACCTTCTAATCTTGGGCAGTGAAGATCTTTTTGAATATTAAATTAGACAGATGAAAATAACAGTGAAAGATTTTTCCTCAGAAAATGCTTTTAGTTTTGAATGTATTTGATTCTTATTGCAATTGAAAACAACTATACTCACAGTTCTACTCGGGTACCATGTCTACACCCAAATGTCTTCTATTGCTGGGCAGATTAGTTATAAAATTGCAAGGATTTGTCAGTGTAACAGTTCTTATGACAGCTTCCATTTCAGTTAGTAACAACATAAAAGAGTCATCATTTATGAAAAAGACAAATCTTTATTTCGTTAGCAATTTTGTATTGATTACCAACTATGTTGAATGTCATGCAATATTTGCTCTGTTGCATATTTGCATACAATTTCTTCATATCTTAGGTATGCACAATGGTACTTATAATCCTATCATATAAATTGCAGATCTTAATCTATGGACCTTCACGTGAGCAATGTTCTAGTCATCGCGTTAACTCAGAAGTTCCTCTGCTAAACACTCCAAATGAGAAGATACCGCGTGTTCCATCTGACAAACAGCTTGCTCAGAGCCATCGTCTAACAAATGGTACAGGTCCAATTTCCAACTCAAAACAGGCATCCCATACAGGGTTATCTCCTGATCCTTTTGATGGGAATGGACCTCATAAAAAGACAAAGAAGCCTAAAGCATGGTCCAACAAGGAGGACGCAGACTTAATGGATGGTGTACATAAGTGTGGTGAAGGAAATTGGCTGAACATTCTGCATAGATATAAATTCGATAGCACAAGAACTTATGTTCAATTGTCTCAGGTAACTAACTCTATGGTCATCTTGTAAATTGCATACTAGAATCTATTATTGTGCGGCAGTTCATCCTTGTTTACATCCATTTGGTCTTCCTTAGTCTTCCCGAAATATAATAAATTTGTAGCATGCCTTTGCAAATATGCCAAGGTAAGTAGACAAATGCATGTGCTTCTTGTTGCAATGGTTATGTTGCTTTGCTTGTGATCTTTGCCTAGAAAAAGTTCCATCTCAATCTTACTTGGCCTGTTTGTTTAGTTCTCATTCGCATATAACTGTTGTGTGCTATAATGATTAGCATGATGGGACGTCCATGTGTCTCCATGTACATATTTGTCTGTAGAGTAATTAGGTAATGTTTATTGTTGTTTTCAGAGATGGGCAGTCATTTGCAGGCGCCAAGGAACAACCAAGCCTGCTAAAGCTAAATCAGTCACCACGGAGTTCGATATAAAAGCTACTCAAAAGGCATTCTCTATGGCTCTTGATATGCCTATGGGGAAGCCTGGTGGATTCTCTACATTAAGATTAGGTACTAATAAAATTCTTATACATTGTCAGTACAGCTCTCATTTAGAATAATGCTTCTTTACTGAAGTATCAACAAGCCAAACATTGTTCTATAGCTTCGTTGTATACCTGAGATGTAAATCCATTCTGGCATCTTTGTTGTGCCTTGTGCTAGCCTTTTGGTGCTCATTCTAGCCTTTTCATGTAGGAGCTTCACAACAAAGCGCTCAACATCCTGCTCCAGTATTCGTTGCTGCGGCACCTGAGTTAAAATGTGCAACATCCTCTTCATCATTCCCGTTGCCAGTACCAGCGCCAGCACAAGGGCAGATTCCACTTCCTCGGGTGCAACCAGCTCCTGCTCAAGCTGCAGCCTCAAAAGTGTCAAATACTTCAAACAAGTCACAAAATAGCTCTAAGAAGCAAAATGCACAAGCAAATCCTACAAATGCTCCTTCCTCGATACAAGCTGCAGCTATTGCTGCTGGTGGACGAATCGCCCCAGCAAGCATCGCCACCAATTTATTGAAAGCTGCACAATCCTCGCAAGCTGTGCACATAACCCCGAAAGCTAAGCACATAAGACCTCGAGGAAAAGGATCTTCAAAAACTACAAGCTCTAAAGCATCCACTATGGCTGGTGAGCCTGGAACACAGCCTGGTAGTGCTGAACACCCAGAACTTCCAAACTGCAGTGCCCCTACACCATCTCCTCCGGTTTTGGTAACACAGTCAATTGAGCAAGTTAATCTTGTGTCAGAAGTTGCAGGAGTTAATCCCCCTGAACAATCTGCTAGTGCACATTTGTTGGAACCTGATAGAGCATTGAGCACCACACCAGTGTCTGGCCCATGCGACAATATGGAGATGGACGACGACTCTACATTTTGTGCAGTCACGATGGAGGACTTGTTTCCTGAAGACGTGAAGCAGCCGGAGATGGTGAATCAGCCAGAGATAGTGAAGCAGCCTGAGATGATAGACCCCAAAGCTGAGGAGAGCATAGACCCCAAGGATGCCGACATGCTGGAATTCGATCGCTTTGTTGCCCAAGGATGCTTGACTACAGATTGTTTGGATAAGAGCAAAGGTGTCAAAATTGCTCCTGGAGCTCAAGGTGCTATTCCCAGCCAGAAGAAACAACCGAAACAGCAACCCACAGTTGTGAAAAGCGTCCCTGTGTCTGCTAGAGGAGCACCAGCAACCGTGAAGAAGACCAAAACTCTAGCTTCACATGGGGCAACCTTTCCATCAACAGTCACCTCTAGTGGCCTTGTTGGCACAGGCAATGCTGGTGTGCTGAGTAAAGCAATATATCGGAAGCCACCTGGCCCAGGCACCACAGGCAAACAAAATAGGTGCCAAGAAATTATGGCCCAGAAGCTGCATGCTATGAGCTCAAATAGTAGCACAATGGCCAGGAATGCGGCTCCTGGCGTCGGAACACCAGCCAGGAATGCGGCTCCGGGCGTCGGAACACCAGCCAAGAATATGTCTCCCGGTGCCGGAACACCAGTTAGGAACGCGGTTCCAGCCACCGGAACACTAGCTAAAAATATGGCTCCTGTCACTGGAGCACCAGCCAGGAATGCGGCTCCTGGCACTGGAATAACACCAGCCAGGAACTTGCTTACCGGCACTGGAACACCACCAGCCAGGAACTCGCTTACCGGCACTGCAACACCACCAGTCAGGACTGCGGCTCCTGGCACTGGAACACCACCAGTCAGGAACCCGGCTCCCAGTGCTGGAACTCCACCAGGCAGGAACTCGCTTACGGGCACCAGAACACCAGCCAGTCGCCAGTATACCCCAGTGGTGAATGGGCCTAGCAAGGGGAATCCACCTGCCAGCCAGTAGCCAGGCGAACATGGTAAATGCTGCAATAATGCTCCTAGGGACAATGTGAATAGTTTCTCACACTCTTAAACATCATTATCGCTTCTCTCCCCCTGCGATTACTCCATTCTTTTCTGAACCAAGTTCCTGAGGAATACATTAGATTTGATTGATGTTATCTTTAGAGTACCACTAGTAGTTAGCAGAACTAAATTGTTAGGGGTATTAAGAGCCTTGGTTTGCAATTGCAGTTGCCCTTTTTTTAGGATCTTATCTGACTTGTCTTTGTATCAGTGTGGACAGTGGGGATTGACAATGACACGTCAAGATGTCCGTTCCCTCTGCATATGCTGCCTCCGAAATTGGAGTTGTTTTGACGTGAGGAGATTTCCTCCAGTGCATGAACTGATTATTGGATTAGCTGTGCGTTGCTATCTACAAAAACGCCCATTCACTGCCTCTGCAGTGCTTCAATGCGCCTTTCGTGCGGCCATCTTCAGAGTTCACACAAGTTCGTCCTCTACTGATATAGCAATCTGATGGTTGTTAGCTTTAAGTTAATATTTCTCTTTTCTGTAGAAGGTATGGACACTTTGGCTTATAATTAACGAAAATGAGATGTCTATGTGATTACCCACGTGACTGGTCTTGCATCGAGGTATATCAGGTGCTTGCTAATATAAATTCAGATCATGTTACTGTTTCATCGGCACGTGCTTGCTAATATAAATTCAGATCATAGTACTATTTCATCGACACACATTATATGGGGTGATGAGGTTTTGGTTGAAATTGTGATGCACATCTATGTTTGTTTGTAAGAACTGATAGGCACAAGATGGAACTTTGCTTTTATTTTTCTTATGTCAGCAGTTCTGAACATATGTGAAGTTCTTTTAATCATAATTTAGAGACGAGAAATCTTTAGTAGTCAAGCGAAGTATTAGTTTTCGTACGTGTGAGGCCATATTAAATCTATGTATATTTTGTTGCCTAACAGTGTGATGCTCTTCTTGAAACCTTAGTTTGCTGAATCTTTCTAGAATGTCTCCATACCAGTTCATGGTTATTATGTGCGGTATATATGTTCTAAGGTAATATTATTAGAACTCTTAGTTTCCAGAATAGATATGCAGTCATGCACTTGTAGGTATTGTACATTTTGTCACAAAAATGGGGCATTTTTTTTGGTTAAGATGTGTTGCAGTTGGTGCATCATCCTTCAACGATTTTGGAGTACCCTGGAAGTTGCTAAATTAGTCATGCCTTGCATTTTAGGAAGTGATATTCCAAAAGGTCGAAGCAAAACCAACTTATTTTGTATTATTAGTTCTCAAACTGTGTTTCTCTTGCTTAGGATGATTGTATGTTTGTAATTAAACTATAGGCATGCACAAAAGATCAATGCTATGCTACCTTATGATGATTGTATTGTTCAGTCTGGAGCAAAGAAAAATCTTTGTATTATCATTTATGAATGCTATGCTACCTAACACATGTACCTCTGGTTTAGGGAAAAGAACAGTAATTTAGGTAACTAATTTCGAAGACACAGCTATTTTTATGAGACTAGAGCCTGGTCCCTGGAGAGGCATGTGCTATCTTCACCGATTACCTTGTGTTTTATCCCACGATCTCTTTCTACTGCAATGGATCTCCTGGATGTATAATTTTTCCTCGAATATTGTTCGTACTATATACAACCTCCATTCCAGAATATAAGGTGCATTGGTTTTCGTGCAAGTCAACCTAAAAGAATAAAATATGAAACTATTTTTCATGATGGATCAAATGACATAAATTTCGTATTGTGGATATTGATATATTTTACTAAAAACTCGTCAAACATGCATTTGTTTGATTTTTGAAAAAACAAACACATCTTATATAAAGGAACAGACGGAGTATTAGAGAAGAGGATGGGAAAGAAACCCCTCCACATTAGCTAGTACATTTTAGGTCATGTACATCACCGCTGTCCCAAAACCTTCAATTAGACTCACAAGGTGAGGCCACCACTAGTGCAGAAAAGTCTAGCTATAGCGTGGCAAAAACGGCTTTGCTGGTGTGGACACTCAACGCCATTAATATGACGCCATTGTTAAAAAATAGTGGTGTTGTTGGACCCCACGTCAGCAGTATTATACGTGCTGATGACAAGCCACGTAGACAACACCACCACTATAATCACTCACCTAGGGACGTGTACTATACTTTGCATGTCACAAACGTTTCATGCAGCCACAAAATATATTTGTTCCTCACCAACCATTATATCTTTTGGTCTGACTAACGCTATCACCTTGTTCACATAATTGTGGGATTCCATCCTTGTGGAAACCTTGATGAGTTGTTGTTGAGCTCATCTGCAACATCCCCATCTTCTCCATGATAGGTATTGAATATTAAACTAGTGTTGAGAAACTTGTGTTAGCACTACCTTCGTGTCAGCTCATGAAGTAGATGTTTTGATGTAAGTGACTTCCTTTAACTTCACGTGCATTCTATGCAAGTTGCCACCACGAATTCGAAAAAGTTGTTTTGTTTCATTTGGAATCGTCCCAAGTCAGTCATGCTGATGACCCACAAGTATAGGAGATCTACCGTAGTCCTTTCGATAAGAGTGTCTAACCCAACAAGGAGCAGAAGGAAATGATAAGTGGTTTTCAGTAAGGTATTCTCTGCAAGCACTGAAATTATCGGTAACAGATAGTTTTGTGATAAGATGAATCGTAACGGGTAACAAGTAAATAAAGTAATTAAGGTGCAGCAAGGTGGCCCAATCCTTTTTACAGCAAAGGACAAGCTTGGACGTACTCTTATATAATGCAAAGCGCTCCCGAGGACACATGGAAATTGTTGTCAAGTTAGTTTTCATCATGCTCATATGATCCGCGTTCGTTACTTTGATAATTTGATATGTGGGTGGACCGGTGCTTGGGTCCTGCCCTTCCTTGGACAAGCCTCCTACTTATGATTAATCCCTCTCGCAAGCATCCGCAACTACGAAAGAAGTATTAAGGTAAACCTAACCATAACATGAAACATATGGATCCAAATCAGCCCCTTACGAAGCAACGCATAAACTAGGGTTTAAGCTTCCATCACTCTAGCAACCCATCATCTACTTATTACTTTCCAATGCCTTCCCCTAGGCCTAAATAATGGTGAAGTGTCATGTAGTTGACGTTCACATAACACCACTAGAGGAGAGACAACATACATCCCATCAAAATATCGAACGAATACCAAATTCACATGATTACTTATAACAAGACTTCTGCCATGTCCTCAGGAACAAACGTAACTACTCACAAAACATATTTATGATCAAGATCAGAGGAGTATAAATTATCATTAAGGATCTGAAAATATAATCTTCCACCGGATAAACCAACTAGCATCAACTACAAGGAGTAATCAACACTACTAGCAACCCACATGTACCAATATGAGGTTTTGGGACCAAGATCGAATACAAGAGATGAACTAGGGTTTGAGAGGAGATGGTGTTGGTGAAGATGTTGACGGAGATGGACCCCTCTCGATGAGAGGATCGATGGTGATGACGATGGCGACGATTTCCCCCTCCCGGAGGGATGTTTCCCCGGCAAAACAGCTCCGCCGAAGCCCTAGATTGGTTCTGCCCAGGTTCCGCCTCGAGACGGCGGCGCTTTGTCCCAAAAGCTTCCTTTTGTTTTTTTCCAGATCAAAACACACCATATATCCAAAGATGGGCACCGGAGGCCTGCCAGGGGCCCACAAGGTCGGGGGGCGCGCCCTCCACCCTTGTGGCTGGCTGGTAGCCCCCATTTGGTTCTTTCTTCACCCAATATTTATTATATATTCTAAAAACATGCTCCGTGAAGTTTCAGGACTTTTGGAGTTGCGCATAATAGGTCTCTAATATTTGCTCTTTTTCCAGTCCAGAATTCCAGCTGCCGACATTCTCCCTCTTCATGTAAACCTTATAAAATAAGAGAGAAAAGGCATAAGTATTGTGATATAACGTGTAATAACAGCCCCTAATGCAATAAATATCAATATAAAAGCATGATGCAAAATGGACGTATCAACTCCCCAAGCTTAGACCTGCTTGTCCTCAAGCGAAAGCCGATATCGATAAATATGTCCACATGTTTAGAGATAGAGGTGTCGATAAAATAAAGCACAGACATGAGGGCATCATGATCATCTTTATAACAACAACATATATTGTCATATAGTTTCTCATGCTAAAGTAACAATTCATTACAAAGTAAAGTATGAATCACAAACTTCGTTGAAAACTAACAAACTATGATCTCAGTCATTGAAACAATTGCAATTTATCATAACATCGGAAAGAGTCAAAGAAAGAGCTTTTCAGCAAGTCCACATACTCAGCTATCATCTAATCTTTCATAATTGCTAACACTCACGCGATACTTGTGGTTACAAAGTTTCAATCGGACACAGAGAAAGATAGGGGCTTATAGTTTCGCCTCCCAACCTTTTACCTCAAGGGTAATGTCAACAATAATACTTTATGATAACCTATATTCGAGTGGATATATATATCCAGATCTCTCCAACATATAGTGCTTGCCAAAGTAAAAAGTATAAAAAGGAAAGGTGATGATCACCATGACTCTTGTATAAGGGTAGGAGATAAAAGTAAAAGATAGGCCCTTCGCAGAGGGAAGCAGAGGTTGTCATGCGCTTTTATGGTTGGATGCACAAAATATTAATGCAAAAGAATGTCACTTTATATTGCCGCTTGTGATAAGGACCTTTATTATGCAGTCCATCACTTTTATTTCTTCCATATCACAAGTTTGTATAAAGCTTATTTTCTTCACACTAATAGATCACACATATTTATAGAGCAATTTTTATTGCTTGCACTGATGAAAACTTATTTGAAGGATCTTACTCAATCCATAGGTAGGTATGGTGGACTCTCATGGCAAAACTAGGTTTAGGGATGTTTGGAAGCACAAGTAGTATCTCTACTTGGTGCAAAGAATTTGGCTAGCATGAGAGGGAAAGGCAAGCTCAACATGTTGGATGATCCATGACAATATAACTTCTATTTGGATATAAGAAAACATAACCTATTATGTTGTCTTCCTTGTCCAATATCAACTCTTTAGCATGTCATATTTTAATGAGTGCTCACAATTAAAAAAGATGTCCAAGATAGTATATTTATATGTGAAGCCTCTCTTTCTTTGTTACTTCCTATTAATTGCAACAATGACCTAAATTATGTTTGTCAACTCTCAACAACTTTTATTCATCATACTCTTTATATGTGAAGTCATTACTCTCCATAAAATCAATATATGATCTTTTTATTTCTTTTTATTCCTTCTTTTATTTAATTCCCTCAAGATCATAGCAAGAAAGCAATGCCCTCAACTCAAAACTACTCTTTATTATATAACTCACGGACTTGATTACATAGAGGGAACATAAAGCAAAACTCAAAGCTAGATCATACTAAAAACTTTATTCTACTAGATCAAGACATAACCAAAATGATCAAACTAAGAAAAACGATAAAGATAGAGGTGTGATGGTGATACGATACCGGGGCACCTCCCCCAAGCTTGGCAATTGCTAAGGGGAGTGCCCATACCCATGTAATTATGTCTCCTTCTTCGGAGGTGATGATGATGGAGTTGTTGATGAAGTAGGCTTGTCCTCCATATTCCAAGGCATAGGTTCACCATCATAGAAAGATGAACGAGTCTCCGGGATCCTCAGATCTGCAGCCAAACTCATCCTCTTAAATCTATATTCATACTCACAGTTTTGGTTCTGCAGGTCATAGATCTGGGCTTGGAGATGCTCGATTTTCACATGAAGCTTGAAGATGGCCTCCTCAATGCTCTTGGCATCCAGCTTGTGATTGTTGGTGAACTCTGCGATCATCATGTGATTTGCGTTGAGTCCACGTTCCACCATCCCTTGGCACTTGAAAACTTGTTGCTCCATTGCTTTGAGTCTCCTCTCCATGCTTCCGGTCTTCTTCGGCCCCTAAACATCGCGGATGTGCAACACCCCCTCACGCAACTCAATGGCTTGAGGGTGTCGCATCACCTCCGCAAGGTAGGGGTTGATGACCTTCTCGAAAAACTTGTCCTTGGGCGTGCTTGGAGACGTCATGGTGATCTAGATCTGTCAGAAAAATAGCTCGAAACAAAAATAGGAGATATTGTCGTGGTACGGTGGTCAAAACTTTCGGGAGATTATATAATGAATTTTTACCGACCAAAAGAAGTATCATGCAAGAAAATGGAGTACGGAAGGCACATGAGGTGGCCACAAGGACGGGGGGGGGGGGGGGGGAGCCCAGGGGGTAGGGCGCGCCCTCCACCCTTGTGGTGGCCTCGTGTCTCTTTCCGACTACTTTTAATTTTCCTAATTTTTTAAATATTCCAAAACAGAGAAAAAATATCATTGGAAATGTTTTGGAGTCGGTTTACTTACCGTACCACATACCTATTCCTTTTCGGAGTCTGAAACGTTCTAGAAAGTGTCCCTTATGTACTCCTCCGGTGTTACGGTATTAATTATATTGGTCTCAACATTTATGGGAGTACTTGAGATATAATGTTTGATTCTTTGACCGTTTACCACCTTCGGATTTGTGCCTTCGTCATTGTTGATTTTGATGGCACCGGAATGATAGACCTCCACGATAATGTAAGGACCTTCCCATTTAGAGAGAAGCTTTCCTGCAAAAAATCTTAAACGAGAGTTGTATAGCAAAACATGATCACCTACATTGAACTCATTCTTTTGTATCCTTTTGTCATGCCATCTTTTAACTTTTTATTTAAACAACTTGGCATTCTCATAGGCTTGGTTTCTCCATTCATCAAATGAGCTAATGTCAAATAATATTTTCTCACCGACAAGTTTGAAATCATAGTTGAGCTCCTTGATAGCCCATTATGCCTTATGTTCTAGTTCAAGAGGTAAGTGGCATGCTTTTCCATAAACCATTTTATACGGAGACATACCCATAGGATTCTTATAAGCAGTTCTATAAGCCCACAATGCATCATCAAGTTTCTTAGACCAATTCTTTCTAGATGTATTAACAGTCTTTTGCAAAATTTATTTAAGCTCTCTATTGCTTAATTCTACTTGACAACTAGACTGAGGATGATATGGAGATGCAATTCTATGGTTAGCATCATATTTAGCAAGCATTTTACGGGAAGCACCATGAATAAAATGTGAACCACCATCATTCATTAAATATCTAGGGACTCCAAACCTCAGAAAAATGACTTTGTTAAGCATCTTAATAGAAGTGTTATGATCAGCACTACTAGCTGGAATAGCTTCTACCCACTTAGTAACGTAATCAAGAGCAACTAAAATATGTGTATACCCATTAGAGGAAGAAAATGGTACCATATAATCAAAGCCCCAAACATCAAATGGTTCAATAACAAGTGGATAATTCATAGGCATTTCCTGACGTCTACTAATATTACCAATTCTTTGGCATCAATCACAAGATCATACAAACTTACGGGCATCCTTAAAGAGAGTGGGCCAATAGAAACCGTATTGCAATACCTTATGTGCAGTTCTATCTCCAGCGTGGTGTCCTCCGTAGGACTCAGAGTGACACTTGCGTAGGATCTGTTCCTGTTCATGCTCAGGTACACAACATCTAATAACACCATCTACTCCTTATTTATAAAGGTGTGGGTCATCTCAAAAGTAATGTCTCAAATCATAGAAAAACATTTTCTTTTGCTGGTATGTGAAACTAGGTGGTATAAATTTAGCAACAATATAATTAGCATAATCAGCATACCATGGAGTATTACAAGAAGCATTTATGACATTTAATTGCTCATCAGGAAATCTATCATCAATAGGCAGTGGGTCATCAAGAACATTTTCTAACCTAGACAAGTTATGTGCAACGGGGTTCTCAGCTCCCTTTCTATCAATAATATGTAAATCAAATTCTTGTAGCAAGAGAACTGATGACCCACAAGTGTAGGGGATCTATCGTAGCCTTTTCGATAAGTAAGAGTGTCGAACCCAACGAGGAGCAGAAGGAAATGATAAGCAGTTTTCAGTAAGGTATTCTCCGCAAGCACTGAAATTGTCGGTAACAGATAGTTTTGTGATAAGGTAATTTGTAACGAGTAGCAAGCAATAAAAGTAAATAAGGTGCAGCAAGATGGCCCAATCCTTTTTGTAGCAAAGGACAAGTCTGGACAAACTCTTATATGAAGGAAAGCGCTCCCGAGGACACATGGAATTATCGTCAAGCTAGTTTTCATCACGTTCATACGATTTGCGTTCGGTAATTTGATAATTTGATATGTGGGTGGACCGGTGCTTGGGTACTATCGTTACTTGGACATCCCACTTATGATCAACCCCTATTGCAAGCATCCTCAACTACAACAGAAGTATTAAGGTAAACCTAACCATAGCATGAAACATATAGATCCAAATTAGCCCCTTGCGAAGCAACACATAAACTAGGGTTTAAACTTCTGTCACTCTAGCAACCCATCATCTACTTATTACTTCCCAATGCCTCCCTCTAGGCCCAAACAATGGTGAAGTGTCATGTAGTCGACGTTCACATGACACCATTAGAGGGATGACAACATACATCTCATCAAAATATCGAACAAATACCAAATTCACATGACTACTAATAGCAAGACTTCTCCCATGTCCTCAGGAACAAACATAACTACTCACAAAGCATATTCATGTTCATAATCAGAGGGGTATTAATATGCATAATGGATCTGAACATACGATCTTCCACCAAGTAAACCAACTAGCATCAACTACAAGGAGTAGTCAACACTACTAGCAACCCACATGTACCAATCTGAGGTTTGGATACAAGAGATGAACTAGGGTTTGAGATGAGATGGTGCTGGTGAAGATGTTGATGGAGATTGACCCCCTCCCGATGAGATGATCCCCCCCTGGAGGGAAGTTTCCCCGGCAGAACAGCTCTGCCGGAGCCCTAGATTGGTTCCGCCTCATGGCGGTGAAGTTTCTTCCCCAAAGCTTGCTTATGATTTTTTCTCGGATGAAAGACTCCATATAGCAGAAGATGGGCATCGGAGGGCCACCAGGGGGGCCACGAGGCAAGGGAGCGCGCCCTCCACCCTCATGGCTAGGGTGTGGCCCCCCTCTGGAACTTTCTTTGCTCAGTATTTTTTATATATTCTGGAAATAACTTCCGTGAAGTTTCAGGACTTTTGGAGCTGTGCAAAATAGGTCTCTAATATTTGCTCCTTTTCCAGCCCAGAATCCCAGCTGCCGGCATTCTCCCTCTTCATGTAAACCTTGTAAAATAAGAGAGAATAGGCATAAGTATTGTGACATAATGTGTAATAACAACCCATAATGCAATAAATATAGATATAAAAGCATGAAGCAAAATGGACGTATCAACTCCCCCAAGCTTAGACCTCGCTTGTCCTCAAGCGAAAGCCTAAATCGAAAAATATGTCCACATGTTTAGAGATAGAGGTGTCGATAAAAATAAAATACGGACATGAGGGCATCATGATCATTCTTAGAACAGCAACATATATATATATATATATATATATATATAGGAAAATGGGTTGGTACTCCTAGGAGTACATACTCCCAAGTCGATCCACCTCCTATAGCCACGTTTTTAAACCCGTTTAGCTTTCCGATAAAATGAGATAATTATTTACTAGTTGAAATTGGCTGGAACAGAATCCTCTTTTCTAGGGATAATAAAGGTCACTGTTGAAACTAATCTACGTCGATCTGTTCTTCTGGCTACATACGGCGGCTGCGTCTCTCCTGCCACCATTGATTTTTCTATAGCTTCATCGCCGCCGACGGCGTCCGCGTCTCTCCCGCTGGCCACGCTCGGCATGCGTCCTCATGGAAGAAGACCACGCCCCCATTTCTTCCGAGCGGGTCTCCGGCGTCCAACGCTCTCCACCGGCCACTTCTCCCGTTAAAATCGTCCAAAATTCAGATGCGGTATGTTGCTTACCATGTAAATGAATCTAGCTCTTTGTGTTCTGGTATATGTACGATGGAGGGCACAAGTACAACGGAGGACACTCGAACAATGGCGACGACTGAATCGATCCCGCTGTCGGTGACAAATACTAATATACATGTGCTCGCGTATCCATGCATCACCCCTTCTCATGCATGCTTCACGTATGCTTATACAGTATTATATTTTATTTCTTTTTCAGATCTTTCTATCTTGTTTCATTTCATCATTTTCTTGTTTCAGGGATCATGTTGGATTTTCATCTAATTCAGATCTGAACGAATCATCAACAAGCAGGATCAGCGGAGATTGACAAATGTAGATAGATGTGGCCGACGGCGGAGCCGCCGTCACACAACGCGCGCCACGGATGGCGGCAGCTCACGGCGTGCACACATAGCGGCAACATGGCTGGCTGCAGCTAAACGGCGATGATGAGAAGCAGCTAGACTCCGCACGACGCATGCGCGACGAGTGATCCGACTCGTCTGATATCAGCTGCAGTGTTGCGGCCCTCCTTCGGGTCTGCTCTCTCCAAATCTGGCACACGCCGTGGAAATATGATGTCAGACTAAATAACACGTGAATCACTATGGATCTCCTAGCTACTGATGGTGCCAGATTGATCCATGCCCTATGATATACTGTGTGCATGACATTAATTTTCTAGTACATACACCTGCAATCCAATCATGTTTCTTATTATGCTGATGTATTTGTTCCCTGCAAAGAAAATGATGATGAATATGTACTCCTTCTGATACAGTATATACTTTTTATGAACTTACTTTTTTATTTCAGATGAGTATAATAATTGTTCTGAGAATGGAGGAATGCATATATGTATGCTCGCTCCTTTTGATGCAGTATATACTTTTTCTTGTATATACTTCTTCAGGATGAAACTGCAGCACACTCATCCAAAAAATGCAGTATACACTTCTTAAAAAATGGCAGTATATACTCTTTCAGTATTTGTTGGTATATACTCCTTCAAAAAAAAGGCAGTATATACTCCTTCAATTATGTTGGTATATAATCCTTCAAAAAGTTCATCATATACGTACTACTTAAAAAGGCAGTACAGACCTCTTTACAAAAAGATGCAGTATACGCCTTCCATGCCGTTGGGTATATATCGTCCACCACCCATTTGAAATATATTAAAACACATATGAGGTATATACTATGTAGATATAAAAGTTCTAGATTTTAGACGCTTCATTCCCAATCTAAAGAGGTATAAAGGTTATGTACTAAGGTTCAAAAAATAAAATAAGGGTATATACCACTTGTGTTCAAAGGGGCATCTCACTTGCGTAACAGACTTTCCCCCGCAAAAGGAAAAAAACACTTCTCCTTGGATAACATGCACCGGCTACCTACAGTCTTGGAGGTTGTTTGCGCATGCAACATCATTTGCTAATATTTTAATTAATTAATTCATTGACTGGCCATTTAATAGGGTGGGAGTACATACTCCTGGGAGTATAAAAGAGGAGTCCTATATATATAGTCATATGATCTCTTATGCTAAAGTAACAATTCAATCACAATTTCAAGTATGAATCGTAAACTTCATTGAAAACTAACAAACTCTAATCTCAGTCATCGAGGCAATTGCAATTTATCATAATATAGGAAACAGTCAATATAAGAGCTTTTCAGCAAGTCCACATACTCAACTATCATTTAGTCTTTCACAATTGCTAACACTCACGCAATATTTATGGGTATGGAGTTTTAATCAGACACAGAGAAAGATGGGGGCTTATAGTTTTGCCTCCCAACATTTACCTCAAGGGTAATGTCAACAATAATAGCTCATGCAGACTCACATCCGATTAGCTATATGTATCTAGATCTTTCCAACACATTGTGCTTGCCAAAGGATAAAATGTAAAAAGGAAAGGTGAAGATCACCATGACTCTTATGTAAGGTAGAAGATAAAAGTAAAAGATAGGCCCATCGCAGAGGGAAGCACAGGTTGTCATGCGCTTTTACGGTTGGATGCATAAAATCTTAATGCAAAAGAACGTCACTTTATATTGCCACTTGTAATATGGACCTTTATTATGCAGTCCGTCACTTTTATTTCTTCCATATCACAAGATCGTATAAAGCTTATTTTCTCTACACTAATAAGTCATACATATTTAGAGAGCAATTTTTATTGCTTGCACCGATGACAACTTACTTGAAGGATCTTACTCAATTCATAGGTAGATATGGTGGACTTTCATGGCAAAAACGGGTTTAGGGATATTTGGAAGCATAAGTAGTATCTCTACTTGGTGCAAAGAAATTGTCTAGCAAGAGAGGAAAAGGCAAGCTCAACATGTTGGATGATCAATGCCAATATAATTTATCTCAGATGTAAGAAAACATAACCCATTACGTTGTCTTCCTTGTCCAACGTCAACTCTTAGCATGTAATACTTTAATGAGTGCTCACAATCATAAAAGATGTCCAAGATAATATATTTATATGTGAACCTCTCTTTCTTTATTACTTCCTGTTAATTGCAACGATGACCAAAACTATGTTTGTCAATTCTCAACAACTTCTATTAATCATACTCTTTATATGTGAGCTCATTACTCTCCATAAGATCCATATGATCTCTTTGTTTCTTTTTATTTCTTCTCTTTTTATTTTATTACCTCAAGATCATAGCAAAATAATCAAGCCCTTGACTCAACACTAATCTTTATTATATATAGCTCACGGACTCGATTACATAGGAAGATCATAAAGCAAAACTCACAACTAGATCATACTAAAACTTTATTCTACTAGATCAAGATATTATCAAAAGGATCGAACTAAGAAAAACGGTAGAGATAAAAGTGATGCTGATACGATACCGGGGCACCCCCCCCCCCCCAAGCTTGGCAGTTGCCAAGGGGAGTGCCCATACCAGATACTCAGTTCTTCTTTGTTGGTGAAGAAGGTGATGGTTTTGTTGATGGCGTAGGCTGCTTCCTTAATTTGCGCTTGAGGACAGAATTTTGATCCCTTAGATCATTGATCTCCTGCTCAAGGCTTAATATCTTCTTGCATAATTCATGTTTGTTTTCCTGCAAGAGGCGAAAAGGGATAAACTCGATCTTGGGTTTGTTTGCTCTATCAGGGAGGCTTGACTTCTTAAACTCCACATGCATGTCCCCAGGTTGAGGTAATGAGACTTCATCTTCATCTGAGCTCGTCTCCTCCTTTCCCTTGGGTTCATAGTCCTCTTCTTATTCTGTTATGATATTTAATAGCATCTTTCTTTTCCATTATTTAATAGCAGCATGATCAGTGTGAATAGTTACTTTAGAATCAACAATATAAGGTCTGAACTTATCACAAGCAAATACAACTGCTAAGAATTCCTTTTCAGTAGTAGCATAATTTCTCTGGGCATTGTCTAGAGTTTTACTAGCCTACTATATAACATTCAATTTCTTATCAACTCTTTGTCCTAGATCAGCCCCTACAGCATAATCACTAGCATCACACATAATTTCAAAGGGTAAATTCCAATCAGGTGGCTGAACAATAGGTGCAGAAATTAATGCTTTGTTAAGTATTTCAAATGCTTCTACACAATCATCATCAAAGAAAAAATGAATGTCTTTTTGTAATAGATTAGTCAGAGGCCGAGAAATTTTTGAGAAGTCCTTAATGAACCTCCTATAAAAACCGGCATGACCAAGGAAACTTCTTATACCTTTGATGTCCTTGGGACACGACATCTTCTCAATAGCATCAACTTTAGCTTTGTCAACTTCAATACTTCTTTCAGAAATTTTATGCCCCAAGACAATACCTTCATTAACCATAAAGTGGCACTTCTCCCTATTCAAGACAAGATTAGTTTCTTCACATCTCTACAAAACTCGATCAAGGTTGCTCAAACAATCCTCAAAAGTGGATCCATATACTGAGAAATCATCCATGAAAACCTCACAAATCTTTGTACAACAGTCAGAGAATATAGCCATCATGCATCTTTGAAAGGTAGCAGGTGCATTACATAAACCAAAAGGCATACGTGTATAAGCAAAGGTACCGAAAGGACAGGTAAAAGTGGTCTTTGCTTGATCATCAGCTGACACAGGTATTTGAGAGAAACCAGAGTAACCATCTAGAAAGCAAAAATGTGTATGTTTGGACAATCTTTCTAGCATTTAATCAATAAAAGGCAAAGGGTAATGATCTTTTTAGTAGCTTTATTTAATTTGCGGAAATCAATTACCATCCTATAACCTGTAATAATTCTTTGTGGGATCAATTCATTTTTATCATTAGGAACAACGGTAATACCTCCCTTCTTAGGGACACAATGGACAGGACTTACCCACTGACTATCAGCAACGTGATAAATTATACCTGCCCCAAGGAGTTTTAATATTTCCTTTCTTACCACTTCTTTCATCTTAGGATTTAGCCATCCTTGGTGATCAATAGCTGGTTTGGCATCCTTCTCCAAATTTATTTTGTGTTGACATAGAGTGGGACTAATGCCCTTAAGAACATCAAGAGTATATCCAATAGAAGCACGGTGCTTCTTCAGAGTTTTCAATAATTTCTTTTCTTCATGCTCTGAAAGGTTAGCACTAATATTAACAGGATATATCTTCTTTTCATCAAGATAAGCATATTTAAGAGTATCAGGTAACGGTTTAAGCTCAAACCCGGGATCACCCTTGGGTGGAGGAGGATCCCCTAGGATTTTAACAGGCAAGTTGTGTTTCAGAATAGGTCCTTGTTTAAAGAATACTTCATCTATTTCCCTTCTTTCATTCATGAACATATCATTTTCATGGTCAAGCAAATATTATTCTAAAGGATCATTAGGAGGCACAACAATAGAAGCAAGACCAATAATTTCATCCTTACTAGGTAATTCCTCATCACGGGGTTGTCTACGAAATTTAGAGAATTTAAACTCATGATACATATCACCCAAACCAATAGTAACAACATCCTTTTCGTAGTCTATCCTAGCATTAACAGTATTTAAGAAGGGTCTACCAAATATAATGGGGCAAAAGCTATCTTGTGGGGAACCAAGAATGAGAAAATCAGCAGGATATTTAACCTTCCCACACAAGACTTCAACATCTCTAACAATCCGAATCGGTGAAATAGTATCTCTATTGGCAAGCTTAATTGTAACATCGATATCTTCTATCTCAGCAGGTGCAATATCATGCATAATTTCTTTGTATAACGTATGAGGTATTGCACTAGCACTAGCACCCATATCACATAAGCCATGATAACAATGATCTCCTATTTTAATAGAAATAACAGGCATGCCTATAACAGGTCTATGTTTATCCTTAGCACCAGGCTTAGCAATTCTAGCAGTTTCTTCACAGAAATAAATAACATGCCCATCAATATTATCGGCCAAGATATCTTTAACCATAGCAATATTAGGTTCAACTTTAATTTGCTCATGGGGTTTGTGTGTCCTAATATTACTCTTGTTGACTACAGTTGAAGCTTTAGCATGATCCTTAATTCTAACAGGAAAAGGTGGTTTCTCAACATAAGCAGTGGGAACAACAGGATCAACATTGTAAGTAATAGTTTCTTCTTCAAATTTAATAGGTTCTACTACTTTAACTTCAATGGGATTATGATATTTAAACCACTTCTCCTTAGGGAGATCAACATGAGTAGCAAAAGATTCACATAAAGAAGCTACTATCTCAGAGTCAAGTCCATATTTGGTGCTAAAATCATGAAAAGCATCAGTATCCATAAAAGATTTAACACAATCAAATTTAAGGCTTATACCTGACTCTTTACCTTCGTCGAGTTCCCAATCTTCAGAGTTGCGTTTAATTCTTTCCAATAAATCCCATTTGAATTCAATATCCTTCTTCATATAGGAACCGGTACAAGAAGTATCGAGCATGGATCGATCATTATGAGAAAGCCGAGCATAAAAGATTTGAATAATAATTTCTCTTGAGAGCTCATGATTGAGGCATGAATATAACATTGACTTAAGCCTCCCCCAAGCTTGAGCGATAATTTCTCCTTCACCAGGCCAAAAATTATATATATAATTCCGATCACGATGAACCAGATGCATAGGATAAAACTTCTGATGAAATTCCAATTTCAATCGGTTGTAGTTCCATGATCCAATATCATCCAATAGCCTATACCATGTCAATACCTTTCCCTTCAAAGATAAAGGTAAGACCTTCTTCTTGACAACATCCTCGGGCATACCTGCAAGCTTAAATAATCCACAAACTTCATCCACATAGATTTGGTGCATATCGGGATGTATGTTCCATCTCCTGCATAGGGATTAGCTAGCAATTTCTCTATCATACCCGAAGGAATTTCATAATAAATATTTTCAGTAGGTACAATAGGTTGAGGAGCAACTCTTTGCTCTTCCAGTCGACGTGAAGATACCCCGAACAAACCCCTCAAAGGATCATTTTCCATAGTAACAAGTGATAGTAAATTTCAGCACACTATATAAATGTTTCCTTACCAAATTCCACTTACCAAATGTGCTTCACTCCCTGGCAACGGCGCCAGAAAAGAGTCTTGCTGACCCACAAGTATAGGGGATCTATCGTAGTCCTTTCGATAAGTAAGAGTGTCGAACCCAATGAGGAGCAGAAGGAAATGACAAGTGGTTTTCAGTAAGGTATTCTCTGCAAGCACTGAAATTATCGGCAACAAATAGTTTTGTGATAATATGAATCGTAACGGGTAACAAGTAAATAAAGTAACTAAGGTGTAGCAAGGTGGCCCAATCCTTTTTGTATCAAAGGACAAGCCTGGACGTACTCTTATATAATGCAAAGCGCTCCCGAGGACACATGGGAATTGTTGTCAAGTTAGTTTTCATCATGCTCATATGATTCATGTTCGTTACTTTGATAATTTGATATGTGGGTGGACCGGTTCTTGGGTTCTGCCCTTCCTTGGACAAGCCTCCCACTTATGATTAACCCCTCTTGCAAGCATCCGCAACTACGAAAGAAGTATTAAGGTAAACCCAACCATAGCACAAAACATATGGATCCAAATCAGCCCCTTACGAAGCAACGCATAAACTAGGGTTTAAGCTTCTGTCACTCTGGCAACCCATCATCTACTTAATACTTCCCAATGCCTTCCCCTAGGCCCAAATAATGGTGAAGTGTCATGTAGTCGATGTTCACATAACACTACTAGAGGAGAGACAACATACCAAGTTCGCATGATTACTTATAACAAGACTTCTCCCATGTCCTCAGGAACAAACATAACTACTCACAAAACATATTTATGGTCAAGATCAGAGAAGTATAAATTATCATTAAGGATCTAAAAATATAATCTTCCACCGGATAAACCAACTCGCATCAACTACAAGGAGTAATCAACACTACTAGCAACCCACAGGTACCAATCTAAGGTTTTGGGACCAACATCGAATACAAGAGATGATGTAGGGTTTGAGAGGAGATGGTATTGGTGAAGATGTTGATGGAGATGGACCCCCTCTCGATGAGAGGATCTATGGTGATGACGATGGTGATGATTTCCCCCTCCCGGAGGGATGTTTCCCCGGCAGAACAGCTCCGCCGGAGCCCTAGATTGGTTCTGCACAGGTTCTGCCTCGAGACGGCGGCGCTTCGTCCCGAAAGCTTCCTTTTGATTTTTTTCCAGGTCAAAACACACCATATAGCCAAAGATGGGCACCGGAGGCCTGCCAGGGGGCCCACAAGGTCGGGGGCGCGCCCTCCACCCTTGTGGCTGACTGGTGGCCCCCTTTGGTTCTTTCTTCGCCCAATATTTTTTATATATTCCAAAAACATGCTCCGTGAAGTTTCAGGACTTTTGGAGTTGCACAAAATAGGTCTCTAATATTTGCTCCTTTTCCAGTCCAGAATTCCAGCTGTCGGCATTCTCCCTTTTCATGTAAACCTTATAAAATAAGAGAGAAAAGGCATAAGTATTGTGATATGACGTGTAATAACAGCCCCTAATGCAATAAGTATCAATATAAAAGCATGATGCAAAATGGACGTATCACATGCACGTGCGAAGTATGCTATGGTCTGATAAATTTGCAACCTCCATTCCATATGTATTCCCTAACACCAAGCCACTAATTGATTTTCTCGAGGATAATAAATTCTAAGTTCTAATCCTGAAGGTACCATATGGATTTGTCCAAGATTCCATTATTCTCGATGGTGGTTCCCAACTGGAACTCACTAGTGTTTTGTTGCAAGACTTCCATCTGGGCAAGATTGTCCTGGACATTTTGTTCACATGTATCTTGCAAGCCAGCTCGTATTTTGGAGCTTGTTACCATAGTTCATTACCCGAGGATCTCGCAACATTTTCTCATCGATTTGTGTTGCAAAAAATTTTCCAGACATGTTGAGCCTGAAATATCCTGTTACCAACCAGATCAATCTCAGGAAGATATGATGGTTGAAACTTTTCCAAGATCTCTGATGTAGGTTCCGACAATGTTGATGTTTTGGCCGACACACCTAGTTGGAAGATCTATTATTGTGGTATCTTGATTAAGCAACATTGCTGCCCTTCCGATGATGTGTGAGTAGTTTACCATAGACCTATGGATCCATGGCTAGTAGATAGATGGCTTATTCTCTCTCTTTGATCTTCAAAACAACGTTCTCCTCGATGTTCTTGGGGATAATCTTCTTTTGTAGTGTGTTTGTTGGGATCCGATGAATTGTGGGTTTATGATCAGATTATTCATGAATATTATTTGAGTTTTCTTTGAACTCTTTTATGCATGATTGTTATAGCTTTGATTTCTCTCCGATCTATCCGTTTGGTTGGCCAAGTAGATTGATTTATCTTGTAATGGGAGAGGTGCTTTGTAATGGCTTCAATCTTGCGGTGATCTATATCCCAGTGAAAAAGTAGGGGACAAGACACGTATTTGTATTGTTGCCATTAAGTGGAAAACAATGGGGTTTATTCATACTGGTTAGATTTACTTTGTCTACATCATGTCATCTTGCTTAAGGCATTACTCCGTCCTTTATGAACTTAATACTCTAGATGCATGCTGGATAGCGATCGATGTGTGGAGTAATAGTAGTAGATGCAGGTAGGAGTCGGTCTACTTGTCTCGGACGTGATCCTATATACATGATCATTGACTTGAATATCGTCATAACTATGCGCTTTTCTATCAATTGCCCAACAGTAATTTGTTTACCCACCATATGTTTTTTGTTCGAGAGAGAAAACTCTAGTGAAAACTATGGCCCCCGGGTCTACCTTTACCATATATTAAAATCCAAAAATACCTTGCTGCAATTTATTTACTGTTCTTTTATTTTGTGTTTTTGTTTATGTATCTACCATTATCAGATTTGATCTTTACAATTAACCGCCGAGGAGATTGACAACCCCCTTGATCGTGTTGGGTGCAAGTATTTGTCCTTTTGTGTGTAGGTGTTGTTCAAGAGGTTTCATGTGGTTCTCCTACTGGATTGATAACCTTGGTTCTTAAATGAGGGAAATACTTATCTCTACTGTACTGTATCATCCTCTCCTCTTTGAGGAAATCTCAACGCAGCTCACAAGTAGCACTGCAACACAAGAGCAAAATAGGGACCAGAGGAGAAAATAATTTTCCAGAGACGAAAAAATTCTAGAAAAAACATATTAATTATTTTCAACTAGGAAGAGAGCCGGGGGTGCCTGGGCCCACTTGGGGAGACCCCTATGGGGCCCACACGGACACCCTTGGCTGCATTGTGTGGTCGTGTGGGGGCCCACAAGAGCCCTCCCGGCTGGATCCAATGCCTACTAGCCGTATTACCCTAAAAATCATCGTAGAATTTCATGGGATTTTTCCACTGCCATCTATGAGGTAGAATACAGGTGGAGCACTTCTTTGCTCTCGTAGGGCTATTTCTCCGAGATCCATTCCCTGTGGAAGGGGGAGTTGAAACCATCGACATCACCAACGCTCCATTCATCGTGGGGATTATCATCAACACCATCATCACTGACATCCTTATTAAATCCTAGCTTTTAATCTATAACTATTGTCTCAGATCTTTTTTCGAGATTACTTTTTAGTCTTGATTACTATTTGTAGTTGAAACTTAGAAGTTTTTATCAGAGAAAAAACTATATGTTTATACTGTTAATCCTTCCATCCCCACCGGTCATGATCCATATGATGTCTTTTGAGTAGTCTATTACGTTCTTGAGGACATGGATAGACCTTGTTACTAGTAATCTTGTGAGGTCAAATAAAGTTCAGTGGTTGATATTATGTTGTGGTGTAATTCTATAATGGTGATGTGCCAATGTTGACTGTACATCACTTAAGCATTAAGGGCCTAGAGGAGATCATTGTGGGATTACTTTATCTATGATTGGTGGTTGAAGTGACAGAAAATACCAAACCCTAAGTTTATAAACTACTACACGAGGGGCTGTTGAACCCCCTGATAACCCACAAGATAAATAAGAGTGTCGAACCCAACGAGGATATAAAGGTAGAACAAATATTCCCTCAAGTTCTATCGACCACCGATACAACTCTACGCACACTTTAATGTTTGCTTTACCTAGAACAAGAATAAACTAGAAGTACTTTGCGAGAATAAAACTATGAATAAATTGCGAGATAGTAAAAGTAGATAACTTTTTTCACACAAGAAATTCATTTGTCCCTAGGCAATCAATAACTAGACAGGTAATCATTCTTGGAATTTTACATGAGGGAGAGGCATGAGCTAACATACTTTCTCTACTTGGATCATATGCACTTATGATTGGAACTCTAGCAAGCATCCGCAAATACTAAAGATCATTACGGTAAAACCCAACCATAGCATTAAGTATAAAGTCCTCTTTACTCCCACACGCAATAACCCACTTATCCGTGTTCAGACTTCTGTCACTCTGGCAACCGACAATAAGCAAATTATGAACGCATTGCAACACCCTACAACGGGGACCCCTCATGTTTGCGCGAGACAGAGGGCACCGTAGGACAGCACCATAATAAAATATACACTCAAACCAACCACGGTCATCAATTAGCCCATAGGACAAAACGAATATACTCAAACATCATCAGATAGCCATAGATCATTGGGAAATAATATATAGTGCTGAGCACCATGTTTAAGTAGAGATTACAACGGGGAGAAGGGGTGTTACGCCGCTGCATAGAGGGGGAGAAAGTTGATGTTGATGGTAGCAAGGTTGTTGATGTAGATCGTCGTCATGATCCTAGCCCCAGCGGCACTCCAACGCCACCGGGAGAGAGGGGGAGAGAGCCCCCTCCTCCTCCTTCTTCTTCTTATTCTTCTTCTTCTTCCTTGTCCCCCTAGATGGGAGGAGAGTTTCCCTTCTGGTCCATGGCCTCCATGGTGGCGGAGGGGCGGGAGTCCCTCCGAGATTGGATCTATCCCTCTGTTCTCTTTTGTTCCGCGTTCCTATTTTCTGGCCGAAAACCGTTTCTTATATTCTCGGGGATCCGTAACTCCGATTGCGCTGAGATTTTAACATGATTTTTTTTGGATATAAGCTTCCTTGTGCCCGAAGTAGAGCTCCAACCGACGTTCGAGGAGGGCACAACCCACCACCATGCGCCTGGGCTGTCTGGCGTGCCCAGGTGTCTTGTGGTGGCCGTGGGACCCCGTTTGCGTTGATTCCAAGTCCCAAAAATCACATATATTCCAAAATAATTCTCCGTAAATTTTTATCGCGTTTGGACTTCATTTGATATGGATATTCCGTGAAACAAAAAGCATGCAACAAACTGGAACTGGCACTGGGCACTGGATCAATAGGTTAGTCCAATAAATCATATAAAATTTGGCCAAAAGTATGTGAAAGTTGTATAGTATTGGCATGAAACAATAAAAAGTTATAGATACGACGGAGATGTATCGGCATCCTAAATCTTAATTCCCGCTCGTCCTCGAGTAGGTAAATGATAAAAAAGATAATTTTTGATGTGGAATGCTACCTAGCATATATTAAGACATGAGTGATTCAAAGAAACAGTCTATAATTTCACCTAAAGACATCAATACTTGGGCATCCCAACAAACAATCATGTATTTAAAAATATCAATGCTAAAGAATGCTATCCCTACAAAATCATATAGTCTTGTCATGATCTATCTTCTTAACACAAAGTATTTATCGTGTACTACCCCGGTGTCAGCCAAGAATTGGTTCATACTTTTTAACGCGCTTTAGATTTTTCAACCCTCATGCAATACATGAGCGCAAGCCATGGATATAGCACTATGGGTGGAATAGAGTATGATGATAGGGGTAAATTTGGAGAAGACAAAAAGTAAGAAAGTCTCACATCGACGCGGCTAATCAACGGGCTATGGAGATGCCCATCAATTGATGTCAATGCAGGGAGTAGGGATTACCATGCAACAGATGCACTAAGAGCTATAAGTGTATGAAATCTCAAACTGAAAACTAAGTGGGTGGTATAGTAAAAAAACTAAGTAGGTGTGCATCTAACTCTATAATGAAAAAATCCCACTAGTATATGAAAGTGACAACATAGGAGACTCTCTATATGAAAAACATGGTGCTACTTTGAAGCACAAGTGTGGAATTAGGATGCCCCTTCTCTTTTTTCTCTCATTTTTTTCTTTTTTTTCTTGGGCTCTTTTTGGCCTCACTTTTTCTTTTTTTCCTTTTTATATTTGTCCGGAACCTCATCCCGACTCGTGGGGGAATCATAGTTTCCATCATCCTTTCCTCACCGGGACATGCTCTAATAATGAATAATGATGATCACCACACTTCTATTTACTTACAACTCAAAAGAAATAAAAATTACAACTCGATACCTAGAACAAAGTATTACTCTATATGAATGCCTCTGGCAGTGTACCAGGATGTACAATGATCTAGCTTAACAAGATTTAAAAAAAAACCCGGACAAGCCATGGAAATATCATGCAGCTATATTACGATCATGCAAAGCAATATAACAATGAATGCTCAAGTCATCAAACGGAAGCGGTGGAAGTTGCATGACAATGTATCTCGAAATGGCTATGGGAAGGCCATAATAGTTGGGTATGGTGGATTTTTTGAGGAAGATATACTAAGGCTTATGTGTGATAGAGCATATCATATCATGGGGTTTGGATGCACCGGCGAAGTTTGCACCACGTCTTGAGGTGAGAAAAGGGCAATGCACGGTATTAATGAGGCGAGCAAATTGCGGAAAGGTAAGAGTGCATATAATCCATGGACTCACATTGGTCATAAAGAACTCATATACTTATTGCAAAATTTTATTAGCTTTCAAAGCAAAGTACTACTACGCATGCCCCTAGGGGGGAGGTTGGTAGGAGTTAACCATCACGCGCCCCTGACCTCTACGCAAAGGAAGACAATCAATAATAAATCATGCTCCAACATCATAGCATAACGAGAGACTATACATGCATGCTTCGGGAATCAAAAACCTTAACACCAATATCTTACTAAACATGACCATCCACTAGTACCTCCCACATATTATCATGTCTATATCATAAAACTATTGCAAGGAATCAAACATATCATATTCAGTGATCCACTAGTTTTATGTAGGATTTTATGACTAACTATGCAATTGACCAGTTCATGTTGACTCTCTAAATAGATATAAGTGAAGCGTGAGAGTTTAATTCTTTCTACAAAAGACCATGCTCTAATAAGCATAAGTGAAGCAAAATAGCATTCTACAAATAACGGTTTTCCATATGAAGAGAAACAGGCAATCCACACTTCAAATGATATAAGTGAAGCACATGAAGCATTCTATAAAGCCATACTCAAAAGATAGTGAAGTGAAATGAGCATTATATAAATCAAACATGGACTATCTCATACCAGCATGGTGCATAAAAGAAAAAAAATGAAAACTAAACACAAAATACGCTCCAAGATTTACATGTATCACATGAACGAGACGAAAATGAAAACATACTGATACTTGTTGAAGAAAGATGGGATGCCTTCCCGGGCATCCCCAAGCTTAGACACTTGAGTCTCCTTGAATATTTACTTGGGGTGCCTTGGGAATCCCCAATATTGAACTATTTCCACTCCTCCTTCTCCTCATATCGAGACCTCCTCGATCTTTGATCACTTCATCCACACAAAACTTAACAGAAAACTGGTGAGATCCGTCAGTATAATAATGCAAATCACTACTTTAAGTACTGTTACATACCAATTCATATTTTGTTTTTGCATTGTATCTACTATATTATAACTTCTCCATGGCTCATACCACCGATAGAATTGATAGTTTCATCAAAACAAGCTAAACAATGCATAAAAAACAGAATCTGTCAAAAACAGGACAGTCTGTAGCAATCTGAACATTGACCATACTTCTGTAACTCCAAAAATTCTGTAAAGTTAGGAAAAAATAAAAAATTTGTATAGCAATACTATGTAAAAATTTCAGAAACTTTTGACGTTCTAGTAAGAAAATGTAAACTCACGCACTACAGTGAAAGTTTCTGTTTTTGCACCGTACATACCAACAAGCAATCTAATCATCCTAAAGGAAAATCTTGGCACATTATTTTTATAATACAATGGATTTGTACAAGGGGATAATTATTTTTGTTGAAATTTTTCTGTAATTCAATATTCACAAAGTTTCCGTGGGTATGAACAAAGTTCAAGGCATGCTCCTACTTCCATGGTGCTCGTCTTTCTCACTTCCACTTTTATTTTTATGAAGTTTTAGGTTCCCCTCTATATTTTTGGTTTTTAAACATCATAAAAGTACACAACAAAATAAAATGACTCTCTAAAACTTCCGATTTGTCTCCCTAGCAGTGCTTTCTTTGAAGCCATTAAGCTAGGAATAAAGTGCTCAAGTAATCGATCCACCCGGATCCCAAGGTATATCAAAGCCAATTTTAATAAGCAATGATTTGTAATTTAGTAGTGAGCACAAAGAAACCTATATCATGCAATGACGAACTCTAACTCTTTTCCTATGCATCGGCATGTCATAAGGGAACAATTCATGCACATCAAGTAAAGGCCAATACATAGCATAAGCAGTTTCTTGCAATTTTATCGTATTAGAACATAGAGATGTGAAGATGTAGTTCCTCTCTCATAATAATTGCAAGTAGGAGCAGCAAGCACATGCATATTATATTCATCAAAATCATCATGTGTAATAGTAAAAGGCAACCCATCAATGTAATCCTTAATAAGTGCAAACTTCTCCGATATAGTGTAATTTGGAGATTTAAAAAATATAATAGGACTATCATGTTTGGGTGCAATAGAAACAATTTCATTCTTAACATAAGGAACTATAGCAAGTTCATATCCATAAGCATAATTCAAATTGGCATCATGGCCACTCAAGTTCACCAAAAAGGGATATTCCAAATGAATCAACGGGATCATAGCAATTATCATAGCATTTATCCTTCGGTAAGCACGAAGGGAGGTTAAATAATGTATGAGTTGAAGAGTTACTCTCATTAGAAGGTGGGAATGTGTAGCTAATCCACTCTTCCTCCTTTTGTTCTTCGCTCTTGTCATCATCCTTTTCATCCAATGAGCTCACAGTTTCATCAATTCCTTCTTCCATAGACTCATGCAAAATATTAGTCTCTTCTCGGACAGCGGAGACTTCCTCAATAAACGCATCAATAACAGAATTGTATTTATAATTCTCATAGCAATATTTAAGTATAGCAAAAAATTTAGGTCTATAAACTAAATCATCAAAATCTTCATACTTTTCAAACAAAGATTCAATTTCATAAGCACACTAAAAGCAAAAAATTCTTCTATTCGTTCCACATCATAGTAATCATATCTACCATTAGCATAAGAAGCCAAGGTTTCATTATCGATAAATTTGCATGAAAAGGGAAGATGTGGAGCCTTCATCCTAGAGCAACAAGTATAATCATACCTCAAGCATAAATTCCGAGCATACCAATGCAACATATCAATTTGACCCCATAACAGATTCCGTTTTTGAGTCAAGCGATAATCCCTAAAGTATTCACATTGGTCCAACGTGTCTCCCATTATCAAGTTGAATGGGTTTTCTTAGGATTATCAAAGTAGTGTTTAATATTTTTCACATAACAAGCATCAAGGGTTTTAGGAGGTTCCCCATCTCCATCAGTAGCAAGTACAACTAATTTTTTGGTATTTCGTGTTCCATATCCATAACTAAAGATAGAGAACAACTTAGAACAGAAAATAAAAACTACTTAGTGATAAAGCAAAACAAGCACACACGAGAATATTCACCCCACTCTATTGCTCCCTGGCAACGGTGCCAGAAAAGGGTCTCGATAACCCATAAGTATATGGGATCATTTGTAGCCTTTTTCGATAAATAAGAGTGTCGAACCCAACGAGGAGCTAAAGGTAGAACAAATATTCCCTCAAGTTCTATCGACCACCGATACAACTCTACACACACTTTAACATTTACTTTACCCAGAACAAGAATAAAACTAGAAGTACTTTGTGAGAATAAAACTATGAATAAACTGCGAGATAGTAAAAGTAGATAGCTTTTGTCACACAAGAAAGCCATTTGTCCCGAAGCAATCGATAACTAGACCAGTAATCATTCTTGCAATTTTACATGAGGGAGAGACATGAGCTAACATGCTTTCTCTACTTGGATCATATGCACTTATGATTGGAATTCTAGCAAGCATCCACAACTACTAAAGATCATTAAGGTAAAACCCAACCATAGCATTAAGTATCAAGTCCTCTTTACTCCCATACATAATAACCCACTTATCTATGTTCAGGCTTCTGTCACTCTGGCAACCGACAATAAGAAAATTATGAACGCATTGCAACACCCTATAGCGGGGACCCCTCACATTTGCGCGAGACGGCGGGCACCGTAGGACAACACCATAATAAAATATACACTCAAACCAACCACAGTCATCAATTAGCCCATAGGAAAAAATAAATCTACTCAAACATCATAAGATAGCCATAGATCATTAGGAAATAATATATAGCATTGAGCACCATGTTTAAGTAGAGATTACAGCAGGGAGAACGGGTGTTACACTGCTGCATAGAGGGGGAGAAAGTTGGTGTTGACGGTAGCAAGGTTGTTGATGTAGATCTCCGTCACGATCCTAGCCCCGGCGACACTCTGGCGCCACCGAGTGAGAGGGGGAGAGAGACCCCTCCATCTTCTTCTTCCTTGGCCTCCCCCTAGATGGGAGGAGAGTTACCCTTCTGGTCCATGGCCTCCATGGCGGTGGAGGGGAGGGAGCCCCTCTGAGATTGGATCGATCCCTCTATTCTCTTCTGTTCCGTGTTTCGGTTTTCTGGTCGAAAACCGTTTCTTATATTCTTGGAGATCCATAACTTCGATTGCGCCGAGATTTTAACATGATTTTTTTCTGGATATAAGCTTCCTTGTGCCCGAAGTAGAGCTCCAAACGACGCTCGAGGAGGGCACAACCCACCACCACGCACTTGGGCTGCCTGGCACACCCAAGTGTCTTGTGGTGGCCGCGGGCTCCCGTTTGCGTCGATTACAAGTCCCAAAAATCACATATATTCCAAAATAATTATCCGCAATTTTTTATCGCGTTTGGACTTTGTTTGATATGGATATTCTGTGAAACAAAAAACATGCAACAAACAAGAACTGGCACCGGGCACTGGATCAATAGGTTAGTCCAATAAATCATATAAAACGTTGCCAAAAGTATGTGAAAGTTGTATAATATTGGCATGAAACAATCAAAAAATATAGATACAACGGAAACGTGTCTGTTGGGGAATGTAGCATGCAATTTCAAAAAAAATTCCTATGATCACACAAGATCTATCTAGGAGATGCATAGCAACGAGAGGGGGAGAGTGTGTCCATGTACACTCGTAGACCAAAAGCGGAAGCGTTAGGTTAACACGGTTGATGTAGTCGAACGTCTTCGCGATCCAACCGATCAAGTAACGAACGCACGACACCTCTAAGTTCAGCACACGTTCATCTTGATGACGTCCCTCGAACTCTTGATCCATCAAAGTGTAGAGGGAGAGTTTCGTCAGCATGATGGTGTGGTGACGGTGATGGTGATGTGATTCGCGCAGGGCTTTGCCTAAGCACTACGTGAATATGACCGGAGGAGTAAACCGTGGAGGAAGACACCGCACATGGCTTGGAACAATTGGTGTGTCTCCAAGGGGTGCTCTGCCCATGTATATAAAGGAGGGAGGGGGAGGAGGCCGGCCAGGGGGTGCACCATAAGGGGGGGAGTCCTACTTATTCCTTCTCATGGAGGGGGAAAAGGGGGAAGGAGAGGGAGGAGGAGAAGGAAAGGGGGGATGCCGCCCCCTCCCTTAGTCCAATTCGGACTCCCATGGAGGGGGGCGCAGCCACCCCTTAGGGCCTGCCTCCTCTCTCCCCTATGGTCCATAGTGGCCCATTACTTTCCCCGGGGGGTTCCGGTAACCTCCTTGTACTCCGAAAAATACCCAGAACGATCCGGAACCGTTCCGGTGTCCAAATACTATCGTCCAATATATCAATCTTTACCTCTCGGTCATTTTAAAACTCCTCATCATGTCCGTGATCTCATCCGAGACTCCAAACAATATTTGGTCACCAAAACACATAACTCATAATACAAATCATCATCGAACATTAAGCGTGCGGACCCTACGGGTTCAAGAACTATGTAGACATGACCGAGAATATCTCCTGTCAATAACCAACAGCGGAACCTGGATGATCATATTGGTTCCTACATATTCTACGAAGATCGTTATCGGTCAAACCGTAATGATAACATACGTTATTCCCTTTGTCATCGGTATGTTACTTGCCCGAGTTTCGATCGTCGGTATCCTCATACCTAGTTCAATCTCCTTACCAGCAAGTTTCTTTACTTGTTCCGTAATGCATCATCCCGCAACTAACTCATTAATCACATTGCTTGCAAAGCTTATTATGATGTGCATTACCGAGAGGGCCCAGAGATACCTCTTCGATACTTAGAGTGACAAATCCTAATCTCGATCTATGCCAACCTAATAAACACCTTCGAAGATACCTGTAGAGCATCTTTATAATCACCCAGTTACGTTGTGACATTTGGTAGCACATAAGGTATTCCTCTGGTATTCGGGAGTTGCACAATCTCATAGTCAAAGGAATATGTATAAGTCATGAAGAAAGCAATAGCAATAAAACTTAACGATCATTATGCTAAGCTAACGGATGGGTCTTTTCCATCACATCATTCTCCTAATGATGTGATCCCGTTCATCAAATGACAACACATGTCTATGGTTAGGAAACATAACCATGTTTGATCAACGAGCTAGTCTAGTAGAGGCTTACTAGGGACACTGTGTTTTGTCTATGTATTCACACATGTAACAAGTTTCCGGTTAATACAATTCTAGCATGAATAATAAACATTTATCATGATATAAGGAAATTTAAATAACAACTTTATTATTGCATCTAGGGCGTATTTCCTTCAGTCTCCATGTCGGTGTCAAAACCGGCGGATCTCGGGTAGGGGGTCCCGAACTGTGCGTCTAAGGCGGATGGTAACAGGAGGCTGGGGACACGATGTTTTACACAGGTTTGGGCCCTCTTGATGGAGGTAAAACCCTATATCCTGCTTGATTATTCTTGATAATATGAGTAGTACAAGAGTTGATCTACCACGAGATCGGAGAGGCTAAACCCTAAAAGCTAGCCTATGGTATGATTGTATGTTGTCCTACGGACTAAAACCCTCCGGTTTATATAGACACAGGAGGGGGTTAGGGTTACACAAGGTCGGTTACAAAGGAGGAGATATACATATCCGTATTGCCTAGCTTGCCTTCCACGCCAAGTAGAGTTCCATCCGGACACGGGACGAAGTCTTCAATCTTGTGTCTTCATAGTCCAACAGTCCGGCCAAAGGATATAGTCCGACTGTCCGGAGACCCCCTAATCCAGGACTCCCTCAGTAGCCCCTGAACCAGGCTTCAATGACGATGAGTCCGGCGTGCAGTGTTGTCTTTGGCATTGCAAGGCGGGTTCCTCTCCAAATTTCAAACGTTTGTCAAGTAGTGTCCGGCACCATAAATGTTGGGCTTCTTGGCTTCCGCGCCCAATAAGGGCTATCTTCCACGCGTTGAATGAATATGAGGAGCCAGGGAATTTTTACATTCGCCCCCTAGCCAGATAAATAAATTGTCTATTAAAGGGATGGGGATTCTTAGATCCAATCTACACCACCCTCCCCCAGCGAGAATCCATCGGAGCACGCTTCGGAAAGACCCACACCAGCATGGCCGACCTCCGCAGCTCCTCCTCCCGCCCCCGTAGCCCTAAGCCCGGTGATTGGGAGAGGTTTTCCGTCCCACATAGTCGATTAGTCGAGCTGCAGACCAAGGGATTTCTCCCTCCAGCGTATATGGTTCCCGTCCGAGCCGGGCTCACCACCTACAATGGCGGGGAGCAAGCGGAGAGCTTCCCCAGCCCCTCGACAGGGGAGCGAGTATGCCTTGTTCCTTACTTATTAAGGGGACTCGAATTTCCAATTCATCCGTTCCTCCGCGGGCTCCTGGAGTTTTACGACCTCCAACTGCATAATTTCACCCCTGCTTCCATTTTACACATGGCCGGCTATGTCGCCCTCTGCGAGTTATTCCTGGGCTGCGAGGCTCATTTCGAGCCATGGAGAAGGTTATTTTGCCTCGTCCCTCGCACACAGAAGGGGTCACTTTATCAAGTGGGCGGAGCCGAAATATGGCGCATCGCCGAAACCGGATACCTGTCCGGTACTCTGAAGAAGACGTCCGAAGACTGGCCTGCAGAATGGTTTTATATGGAGGACGTCCCCCTTCCGGACCCTGTTCGGCGGGGTCTTCCTGAGTTCAGCAATGCTCCTCTGAAGAAACACCAAAGTTGGCGCCCACGGAGCCCCCAGGAGGAAGACAACGGAGAAGTCCTTTACCTGATGAACCGGATTAAAGCGCTGGCTCAATCAGGATTGACAGTAATCGAGGTTATGTCAATATGCATAATGCGGGGAGTGCAACCACTTCAATATCGAGGGCACCCCCTGTGGTGTTTTAACGGGGAAGATGACGCCACCCGTTGCGGGCGTAAGGGTCCAGACAACGCTGTCGCTTTAGCAAAAATTCTGTCTGAATTGTTCAAGGGAGAGGAAGAGGAGTTCATCCACATCAAGCCACGGGATGGATTCTCCATGTAAAACCCTCCAATCTGGGTGAGTTATATCTCCTCACTCCCATTCTTCCCGCATTCTCTATCGTAGGTACTCACCTTGCCATCTTGCGGCAGGAACTGCAAAAAGCCATAAGGGAGGTCAGCAACCCATCTCCACAACCAGAGGACCCTGACCGAGCCCTCGGTCCCGGACTCAAAGAAAATCCGGACATATTCGTGGAGCTGATAGACCGGCAGTTCTATCAATTAAGCTGTGATGATGCCATGGTGGCCATTACGGCTGACTATCCCGGACTGCTTCCTGCATCGCACGTAAGAAAAACCAAAAATCCCAACTCCAAAAACTAGGATCCCCTTTTAGACACTTCATCTACCATATACACATGGTGTTTTACAGGGAAGGCCTTCAGGATGCCGTGCCGAACCCGCAGCAGCTCGCCAACAAGAGGCACCGAGGCCAGGCAGGCCAAAAAGGAAGGCGGTCAGGACGGAGATGCTGGAGCAGAGGTATGACAAAAACCCCGCTCTGTGGTTGTCGTCTTTCTCAAAATGTAATGACGTCCATGTTTCTTTAACAGAAAAAGCGCTCGCCGAAATATGTCCGGTGAGGCTGCCGATCATGCTTCCACTAGTCGGGCTCTAGGGCCGGACATAGAGGCGGAAGCCGACATGGGGCGGACGCCGGATACTCCTCCTACAGAGGATGCGGATAGACTATCCGCTACAAATTCAGAAGTGGAGAGCGCCATGAATCATAGGCGTCACCGAGCAGTACTCCGTGACGCTTGCTTCTCCCCAGAGGCATTTGATGCCTTCAATTCTAGAGACGCGTACCTCCGTGCTGCTCAAAATGGTCTAGCCAGAGCCACGGACCATTATATAAGGGATGTACGGGTAAGAAAATCTGACGATTATATGTATCAGTAGCCCCTTAGACTTGAAACAGTTAGCAGAACTGATTTAAGGATCATCTATTGTGCAGGTTCTTACAGAGAAGAATACTCGACTGTCATAGGAGCTGGAGGAATGCAAGACCCAACTTCGGGCCGCCGTTGCCGCATTGAAGGAACCTAAAAAGTCCCCAGCTGGTAACATTTGTTTCAAAGAATGATAGGTACCATATAGCATGCGGCGTGGCTGCAGATCTAACATTAGATATTGCAGATGAATCCAGAGAGAATCCAGAGGACCAGCATACCGTACGACAGCTAAAGGCTGGTGAACGCATGCTGACTGAGGTCAGACGGGAGAAAAACAATCTCCAAGACGCCAATACCAAGCTGAGCGTGGAACTAAAAGATGTTCGAGCCCATCTTGCGGACTCCGAGAAGGAGAATAAGCGGCTTCGACGCGACATTTTTAGTAAGTGCTTGAACAGACCCTTAAAAAGGGGATGGCAGAGAAGCCGGCTAATAGAGTTATGTCTGCAGGTATGTTGACGGGTCGTCCCGCGGAGGAGATGCCCGGGTCTGCGGGTGATATTCTATCCGAGCTCTCACAACTGCACGAACAAGTTCGGCAGGTGATGCAAGGTATTGCCCAGGCCTTGTGGCCATCAGTCTCCCTGCCAGAAGGCATTGGAGAGCTTGCAAAGAAGCTCAAGGGAGCACGGCGACGCTTCCGATTATGGAAGATATCGGCCTGCCTTTACCAGGGAAGCCTGGGCTATGGTGAAGACGCGTTATACCAAGGCTGACCCAAACCACATGGCCGAGGTCGGACCTGTGGGGCCCGATGGGAAAGAGATCCCCGTTAGCTTAGTCTATGGGCAAGTAGAATTAGTCGCAAAGTATTCCCAACAGGATTGTAGGCTAGACGGCCTGTTGGATGGTATGGAAGAGGAATTTAGTCAGTCTACATGACTATGTAATTAAAGTGACATGTATAATGCCTTCTAGCCGGATTGTAGATCATTTGTCATGGCGGACCTTTTCGCTTCAACCTCGGGACCCGATAGTCCGGAGTGTGTCCGAATACCCGCTCAGTTATATAAGAACCGGGGTATGCGTGGAAACTAGGCGTAGGGGTCATTAGTGCTTGAACAGACAAGTGCCCAACTAGTTATGTTATATTACATGGGTAGTAAGAAACATCTTCCAGGGAGAATAGTTCCGTTAGGGGTTCCTTTCCCTGGGTACGCATGCCCTAAAGTGCATGTCCAGACTGTGAGCGGAGACGCAGGCAAAAACATCTGGGGGCATATATGGAAAATAAATAAAAATCATCTTTTGTTTGCCGACCGAATATTCCCTTAAGAATGCTAGCTTTCGGCTTCACCCAGTCCGAGGTACACATCCGGCTGACCCGACAGTAACAATCGCAGAGGTGCTCCCCTTATGCCCTAGCCGAATTAACAGGAACGTAGGGCATAAATACAAGAGCCAGGCAACCCAGCTTGGCCAAAACTTAAGTCATATCGATGCGTATAATGGCGAAGAAAAGGTACATGCGGAAGAATAACACATGTGCGGGGCATGAAGCCCAGATAGATAATTAAGCTTCTGTGTAAGAAGCCCCCAGGTATAATGAGTGCGGTTAGCGCGTCTATAGTGTGCAAGCGAGGCATGAGTTGGCCCTTGAAGGCCTTGAGAAAGAATAAAAGAAAGAAAAAGAAAAAAGACAGATAATGTATATGCAAAAAATGGACAAAGGAAGGAGACGAACATAGAGTCCGGCGCTAGGCGTAGAATCTTCGGAGCCTGGCTGCGTTCCATGGGTTCGTCTCAAGTCGATTATTCGATGCATCCCGCAGACGGTACGCTCCACCGGTCAGAACTTGGTCAATAATGAAGGGACCTTCCCATTTGGGCTCGAGCTTGGTCTTTTTCTTCTCCGGCAGGCGTAGAACTAACTCGCCAACGTTGTAAGTTTTGGCCTGTACTTATCTGCTTTGGTATCTGCAAGCCTGTTGCTGATAAAATGCGGAACGGGCTTTTGCCACATCGCGCTGCTCCTCCAGGGTGTCCAGACTGTCCTGCCGATCGAGCTCGGCTTCTCTTTCTTCGTACATGTGCACTCGAGGTGAGTCATGAATTATGTTGTAGGGCAGAACTACCTCTGTGCCGGACACCATAAAGAAGGGTGTATATCCGGTAGTACGATTCGGCATGGTCCGCATCCCCCAGAGTACGGAGTCGAGCTCTTCTACCCAGTGCGTGTTAGACTCCTTTAAGGACCGCACTAATCTGGGTTTAATGCCGCTCATGATAAGACCATTTGCTCGCTCAACTTGGCCGTTGGTTTGTGGGTAATAGAGGAAGCATAATCGAGCTTGATGCCCATGTTGCTGCACCAGAGTTTTACCTCATCGGCCGTGAAGTTCGTGTCGTTGTCAGTGATGATGCTGTGGGGGACGCCATAACGGTGTACAACCCCGGATATGAAGTCTATCACCGGTCCGAATTCGGCTGTTTTAACAGGTTTGGCTTCTATCCATTTGGTGAATTTATCCATCATGACCAGTAAGTATTTTTTCTTATGGGTTCCCCCTTTAAGGGGTCCAACCATGTCAAGCCCCCAGACCGCAAAGGGCCAGGTAATGGGGATTGTTTGGAGGGCGGTGGGTGGCATGTGGCTTTGGTTTGCAAAAAGCTGGCAACCGGCGCATCGTTGGACCAAGTCCCGTGCGTCTGCCTGGGCCGTCAGCCAATAAAACCCTGTACGGATGGCCTTGCTTACAAGGGCCCGGGCTGCAGCGTGGTGGCCACCGAGTCTGGCGTGAATTTCTGCCAAAAGCTTTCGCCCTTCCTCTTTGGAGATGCACCTTTGAAGGACTCCGGTAGTGCTTTTTTATACAACTCTCCCTCGTGGACCCTGTAGGCTTTAGATCGCCGCACTATGCAGCATGCCTCATTTTGGTCCTCGGGAAGTTCCTGCCTAGTTAGGTAGGACAAGAATGGTTCTGTCCACGGGGCAATGATTGCCATTATGACGTGGGCTGAATGTGTTATTTCGGTGGCAGAGCCTCCGATTATGTCAGAGTGTTCGGTATCGGGCATTTTGGCTGGGTCCGGATTATTGTTACCGTGTCCCCTTCCCATACCACGGATGGCTTAAACAACCTCTCCAAAAAGATGTTGGGGGGACCGCATCACGTTTTGCTACGATGCGGGCGAGGATATCCATCGCTTGATTGTTTTCCCGAGCCACATGGTGAAATTCGAGCCCCTCGAACCGAGCTGACATCTTTAGGACGACGTTTCGATAGGCCGCCATCTTCGGATCCTTGGCATCGAAATCTCCATTTATTTGGGATATTGCAAGGTTCGAATCCCCATGCACCTCCAGGCGTTGGATGCCCATGGAAACTGCCATCCGAAGACCATGTAATAGGGCTTCATATTTGGCTGCGTTGTTGGAGTCTGTATACAATATCTGTAGCACGTATTGCACTGTATCTCCGGTTGGGGACATCCGGACGATGCCAGCCCCTAGACCAGCCAGCATTTTGGAGCCGTCAAAGTGCATGATCCAATTGGAGTATGCACCATACTCTTTAGGGAGTTCGGCTTCCGTCCATTCGGTGACAAAGTCGGCCAATACTTGCGATTTAATGGCTCGCCGAGGTTTGTATGTTATGTCGAACGGGAGGAGCTCAATGGCCCATTTGGTAATCCGGCCCATGGCGTCGCGGTTGTTTATAATATCATTAAGTGGCACTTCCGAGGCTACTGTAATCGAACACTCTTGAAAGTAGTGTTGCAGCTTCCGAGATGCCATGAATACCGCATAGGCCATCTTTTGATAATGTGGGTACCGCGATTTGCATGGAGTGAGGACAGTGGATACATAATATACCGGCTTTTGAAGAGGGAATTTATGTCCGTCCGCTTCTCGTTCGACGACGAGCACTGCGCTTACAACTTGATGAGTTGCCACAATGTACAACAACATTGGTTCACCGATGTTTGGCGCGGCCAGGATTGGGTTGGTTGCCAGTATGGCTTTTATTTCTTCCAATCCGGCTATGGTAGCGTCCATCCACTCAAAGTGTTCGGTGCACCGAAGGAGGCGATAAAGAGGTAAGGCCTTTTCTCCTAAGCGGGAGATAAAGCGGCTTAGAGCCGCCACACATCCAGTTAGTTTCTGGGTTTGTTTGAGGTCCGTTGGTATAGCCAACTGTGACAGAGCTCGGATTTTGGCTGGATTAGCTTCAATTCCTCTACTGGAGACAATGAAGCCCAGGAGCTTTCCGGCTGGTATGCCGAAAACGCATTTTTCTGGATTGAGCTTGATGTCGTATGTTCGGAGGTTGTCGAATGTGAGCCTCAAGTCGTCTATTAGAGAGTCGACATGTTTGGTTTTAACGACCACATCATCTACGTATGCCTCTACTGTTTTGCCGACCTGTTTCTCTAGACATGTCTGAATCATGCGCTGATATGTTGCGCCGGCGTTTTTGAGCCCAAAAGGCATTGTGTTAAAAAATAAGGGGCCGTATGGTGTGATAAATGCAGTTTCGGCTTGGCCGGACTCCACCATCTTGATTTGGTGGTAGCCGGAGTATGCGTCGAGGAAACACAATGACTCGTGTCCTGTGGTAGCATCGATAATTTGATCAATGCGGGGGAGGGGGAAGGGATCCGTTGGGCAAGCCTTGTTGAGGTCCTTGAAGTCGACACATAGGCGCCAGGATTTGTCCTTCTTTGGTACCATCACCAGGTTTGCTAGCTAGTCCGGGTGTTTTATTTCTCTAATGAATCCGGCCTGCAATAATTTGGCTAGTTCCTCTCCCATAGCTTGTCTCTTAGGTTCAGAGAAACGCCGAAGAGCCTACTTGACCGGCTTGAATCCCTTTAGGAGATTGAGGCTGTGCTCGGCCAGCCTGCGTGGGATTCCCGGCATGCCTGAGGGGTGCCGGGCGAATATGTCCCAATTCTCGCACAGGAACTCTCGTAGTGCGGCGTCCACGGCGGGGTTTAACTGTGCCCCGATGGAGACTGTTTTTGTAGGGTCCGTTGGGTGGACTTGGAATTTGACTATTTCATCCGCTGGTTTAAAAGAGGTGGACTTGGATCCCTTGTCAAGTATCACGTCGCCCCTGACCACTATGGAGCGTAGCGCAGTTAATTCCTCGGCCGAAAGGGCTTCGGATAATTCCTCGAGGGCCAATGCGGCTGTTTTGTTTTCGGCACAGAGTGCTGTGTCCGGATCGCTAGCGAGAGTGATGATTCCGTTGGGCCCGGGCATTTTGAGCTTCATGTACCCATAATGGGGTATGGCTTGGAAGATCGTGAACGCCTCCCGTCCTAAAAGTGCATGGTATCCACTACTGAATGGGGCCACTTGGAATGTAATTTCGTCAGACCTATAGTTCTCCGGCGTGCCGAATACCACATCTAGTGTGATTTTCCTAGCACAGCGTGCTTCCCGACTGGGGATGATTCCTCTGAAGGTTGTGCTGCTTCGCTCAATCGGTTCCAGTCTATTTCCATTTTTTGAAGAGTTTACTCATAACTGAGGTTTAATCCACTGCCGCCGTCCATGAGTACTTTGGTGAGTCGAAAGCCGTCGAAAATTGGACTGAGGACCAGTGCAGCTGGTGCTCGGGCTGTTTGGAATTTAGGTTCGTCACTGGCATTGAAGGTAATAGCCATGTCACTCCATGGATTTATTGCTGCCACGTGGCAGATTTCGGCAATGCTGCGGAGTGTTGCTTGCGCCTATTATTTGATGCGAAGGTCTCAAAGACTGTTAATACCGTATTGTTATCCCTGGGATGGTGCTGTGTGGCATCTGGGATGAGAAGGTCCTCACCGCTTTTGGCCACCTGCCGGAGTATCCAACATGCTCTAAGGCTATGTGTTGGTATGGTATCCGCTGTACTATGAATTTTCCAGGGTCCGTTGAGCCATCCCTCTAATACGGTTCCATGCCCTGTAGAGGGTTTTTACTTCTTTGTAATTAACTCGGGTGTCTTATGACAGTGCACCCTTTTACTTCGGACTGGGTGTATATTCGGTGCCGGATTATCCCAAAATTTCGTTTCGGTTTTCCAGGCACTTTCCATCGCACAGTACTTTTGTACTATGGACGCCAAGTCGGCGAAGCGTGATATGTCACGACGACTTATGGCGTTAAGGATTCCCTTGTCCGTGCAGTTATTGCAGAAAAGTGAGACTGCGTCTTCCTCGCGGCAGTCCTTAACCTTGTTCATCACAAGGAGGAATCTGGCCCAATAATGATGTATTGTTTCATGGGGCTCTTGCCTGATGTGGGAAAGATCATTTATGTCTGGGTGGGTGGGTGGATTTGAGTCCGAACCCCTACCCGATCTGAGACCCAGGGGCCGAGTAGTTTCCAATCTTGGAAGTTCGGATTCCGAGATGTTGCCCGATGAGTCTGGCCCGCTGCCTGACTCTAGGTTCAGGGCTTGGGTGATGTCCTCCCATAAACGGGTATCCGGCTCGGAAAGCTCAGGAATCCGGACATAGTTAGTCCTCAAGATAGAGGAAGAATCGCCACATTGTTCCTCCACCACCGCAACATGATGGGTGACCGGCGGAGAGTTAATCTCCCTTTGATCGGGTTTAAGCCCAATCCGATCATAGTCCATAGCGACTCCCAAGGCGGCGATGTGATCCAAGAGCTTGTTTAGGGAGGAGAGCTCCATTGGATCCATCTGCTCGGCGAATTCCAAGCCGACGTGGAGGCTATTTTCGATGACCCGAGAAGTCATCGTCGGTGCAGCGACCGAACGGGCGGTCATGATGAAACTGCCAAGCCGGAGAGTTTGGCCGACAGCCAGGGCTCCCCCGGCGGTAATGTTGTTTTTAACAACGAGACGAGGCATCCTTCCTTACGGCGACGACATGGTGGAACTCTCAATGAAAGCACCAATGTCGGTGTCAAAACTGGCGGATCTCGGGTAGGGGGTCCCGAACTGTGCGTCTAAGGCGGATGGTAACAGGAGGCAGGGGACACGATGTTTTACCCAGGTTCGGGCCCTCTTGATGGAGGCAAAACCCTATGTCCTGCTTGATTATTCTTGATAATATGAGTAGTACAAGACTTGATCTACCACGAGATTAGAGAGGCTAAACCCTAGAAGCTATCCTATGGTATGATTGTATGTTGTCCTACGGACTAAAACCCTCCGGTTTATATAGACACCGGAGGGGGCTAGGGTTACACAAGGTCGGTTACAAAGGAGGAGATATACATATCCGTATTGCCTAGCTTGCCTTCCACGCCAAGTAGAGTCCCATTCGGACACGGGACGAAGTCTTCAATCTTGTGTCTTCATAGTCCAACAGTCCGGCCAAAGGATATAGTCCGACTGTCCGGAGACCCCCTAATCCAGGACTCCCTCAGTAGCCCCTGAACCAGGCTTCAATGACGATGAGTCCGGCGTGCAGTGTTGTCTTTGGCATTGCAAGGCGGGTTCCTCTCCAAATTTCAAACGTTTGTCAAGTAGTGTCCGGCACCATAAATGTTGGGCTTCTTGGCTTCCGCGCCCAATAAGGGCTATCTTCCACGCGTTGAATGAATATGAGGAGCCAGGGAATTTTTACATTCGCCCCCTAGCCAGATAAATAAATTGTCTATTAAAGGGATGGGGATTCTTAGATCCAATCTACACCACCCTCCCCCAGCGAGAATCCATCGGAGCACGCTTCGGAAAGACCCACACCAGCATGGCCGACCTCCGCAGCTCCTCCTCCCGCCCCGTAGCCCTAAGCCCGGTGATTGGGAGAGGTTTTCCGTCCCACATAGTCGATTAGTCGAGCTGCAGACCAAGGGATTTCTCCCTCCAGCGTATATGGTTCCCGTCCGAGCCGGGCTCACCACCTACAATGGCGGGGAGCAAGCGGAGAGCTTCCCCAGCCCCTCGACAGGGGAGCGAGTATGCCTTGTTCCTTACTTATTAAGGGGACTCGAATTTCCAATTCATCCGTTCCTCCGCGGGCTCCTGGAGTTTTACGACCTCCAACTGCATAATTTCACCCCTGCTTCCATTTTACACATGGCCGGCTATGTCGCCCTCTGCGAGTTATTCCTGGGCTGCGAGGCTCATTTCGAGCCATGGAGAAGGTTATTTTGCCTCGTCCCTCGCACACAGAAGGGGTCACTTTATCAAGTGGGCGGAGCCGAAATATGGCGCATCGCCGAAACCGGATACCTGTCCGGTACTCTGAAGAAGACGTCCGAAGACTGGCCTGCAGAATGGTTTTATATGGAGGACGTCCCCCTTCCGGACCCTGTTCGGCGGGGTCTTCCTGAGTTCAGCAATGCTCCTCTGAAGAAACACCAAAGTTGGCGCCCACGGAGCCCCCAGGAGGAAGACAACGGAGAAGTCCTTTACCTGATGAACCGGATTAAAGCGCTGGCTCAATCAGGATTGACAGTAATCGAGGTTATGTCAATATGCATAATGCGGGGAGTGCAACCACTTCAATATCGAGGGCACCCCCTGTGGTGTTTTAACGGGGAAGATGACGCCACCCGTTGCGGGCGTAAGGGTCCAGACAACGCTGTCGCTTTAGCAAAAATTCTGTCTGAATTGTTCAAGGGAGAGGAAGAGGAGTTCATCCACATCAAGCCACGGGATGGATTCACCATGTTTGATCAACGAGCTAGTCTAGTAGAGGCTTACTAGGGACACTGTGTTTTGTCTATGTATTCACACATGTAACAAGTTTCCGGTTAATACAATTCTAGCATGAATAATAAACATTTATCATGATATAAGGAAATTTAAATAACAACTTTATTATTGCATCTAGGGCGTATTTCCTTCAGTCTCCATGTCGGTGTCAAAACCGGCGGATCTCGGGTAGGGGGTCCCGAACTGTGCGTCTAAGGCGGATGGTAACAGGAGGCTGGGGACACGATGTTTTACACAGGTTTGGGCCCTCTTGATGGAGGTAAAACCCTATATCCTGCTTGATTATTCTTGATAATATGAGTAGTACAAGAGTTGATCTACCACGAGATCGGAGAGGCTAAACCCTAAAAGCTAGCCTATGGTATGATTGTATGTTGTCCTACGGACTAAAACCCTCCGGTTTATATAGACACAGGAGGGGGTTAGGGTTACACAAGGTCGGTTACAAAGGAGGAGATATACATATCCGTATTGCCTAGCTTGCCTTCCACGCCAAGTAGAGTTCCATCCGGACACGGGACGAAGTCTTCAATCTTGTGTCTTCATAGTCCAACAGTCCGGCCAAAGGATATAGTCCGGCTGTCCGGAGACCCCCTAATCCAGGACTCCCTCACTCCCACTTGCACTAGAGTCAATAATCTAGTTGACATCGCCATGTGATTTAACACCAATAGTTCACATCTTTATGTGATTAACACCCATAGTTCACATCGCCATGTGACCAACACTCAAAGGGTTTACTAGAATCAATAATCTAGTTCACATTGCTATGTGATTAACACCCAAAGAGTACTAAGGTGTGATCACATTGCTATAGTCAACGGGTCTGCCACATTCAAAACCGTATGTATTTTGCAAATTTCTATGTCTACAATAATCTACACGGAGCTACTCTAGCTAATTGCTCCCACTTTCAATATGTATCCAGATTGAGACACTGAATCTTCTAGATTAGTGTCAAAGCTTGCATCGACGTAACCCTTTACGACGAACTCTTTGTCACCTCCATAACCGAGAACCATTTCCTTAGTCCTCTTAGGTAACTAAGGATAATTTTGACCACTGACCGGTGATCTACTCCTGGATCATTATTGTACACCCTTGCCAAACTCATGGTAAGGTACACAATATGTATGGTACACAACATGACATACTTTATATAACCTATGGATGAGGCATAGGGAATGGCTTTCATTCTCTCTCTATCTTCTGCTATGTTCGGGCTTTGAGTCTTACTCAACTTCACGCCTTGCAACACAGGCAAGAACCCTTTCTTTCACTGATCCATTTTGATATTCTTCAAAATCTTGTCAAGGTATGTGTTTTTTTAAAGTTCTATTAAGTGTCTTGATCTATCCCTATAGATCTTGATGCCCAATATATAAGTAGCTTCACCGAAGTCTTCCATTGAAAAAACTCTTATTCAACTATCCTTTTATGCTATCCAGAAATTCTATATCATTTCCAATAAAAAATATGTCATCCCCATATAATATTGGAAATGCTACAGAGCTCCCACTCACTTTCTTGTAAATACATGCTTCTCCAACAGTCTGTATAAAACATATGCTTTGATCACACTATCAAAGCGTATATTCCAACTCTGAGATGCTTGCACCAGTCCATAAATGGATCATTGGAGCTTGCACACTTTTTTAGCTCCTTTAGGATTGAAAAAACCTTCTGGTTGCATCATATACAACTCTTCTTTGAGAAATCCATTAAGGAATGCATTTTTGGTGTCAATTTGCCATATTTCATAATCATAAAATGCGGCAATTGCTAACATGATTCGGACAGACTTAAGCATCGCTACGGGTGAGAAAGTCTCATCGTAGTCAACTCCTTGAACTTGTCGAAAACCTTTCGCAACAAGTCGAGCTTTGTAGACAGTAACATTACCATTAGTGTCAGTCTTCTTCTTGAAGATCCATTTATTCTCTATGGCTTGCCGATCACCGGGCAAGTCAACCAAAGTCCACACTTTGTTCTCATACTTTGATCCTATCTCAGATTTCATGGCCTCAAGCCATTTCGCGGAATCTGGGCTCATCATCGCTTCCTCATAGTCCGTAGGTTCGGCATGGTCTAGTAACATGACTTCCAGAACAGGATTACCGTACCACTCAGGTGCGGAACATGCTCTGGTTGACCTACGAGGTTCGGTAGTAAATTGATCTAAAGTTTCATGATCATTATCATTAGCTTCCTCTTTAGTTGGTGTAGGCATCACTGGAACTGATTTCTGTGATGAGCTACTTTCCAATTCGAGAGAAGGTACAATTACCTCATCAAGTTCTACTTTCCTCCCACTCACTTCTTTCGAGAGAAACTCCTTCTCTAGAAAGGATCCATTCTTAGAAACAAATATCCTGCCTTCAGATTTGTGATAGAAGGTGTACCCAACAGTTTCTTTTGGGTATCCTATGAAGACACACTTCTCCAATTTGGGTTCGAGCTTATCAGGCTGAAGCTTTTTCACATAAGCATCGCAACCCCAAACTTTAAGAAATGACATCTTAGGTTTCTTGCCAAACCATAGTTCATACGGTGTCTTCTCAACGGATTTAGACGGTGCCCTATTTAACGTGAATGCAGCTGTCTCTAATGCACAACCCCAAAACGATAGTGGTAAATCGGTAAGAGACATCATAGATCGCACCATATCTAATAAAGTACGGTTACAACGTTCGGACACACCATTACGCTGTGGTGTTCCAGGTGGCGTGAGTTGTGAAACTATTTCACATTGTTTTAAATGAAGGCCAAACTCGTAACTCAAATATCCGCCTCCACGATCAGATCATACAAATTTTATTTTCTTGTTACAATGATTCTCCACTTCACTCTGAAATTCTTTGAACTTTTCAAATGTTTCAGACTTGTGTTTCATTAAGTAGATATACCCATATCTGCTCAAATCATCTGTGAAGGTCAGAAAATAATGATACCCACCGCGAGCCTCAACACTCATCGGACCGCATACATCGGTATGTATTATTTCCAATAAGTCAGTGGCTCGCTCCATTGTTCCGGAGAACAGAGTTTTAGTCATCTTGCCCACAAGGCATGGTTCACAAGCATCAAATGATTCATAATCAAGTGATTCCAAAAGTCCATCCACATGGAGTTTCTTCATGCGCTTTACACCAATATGACCTAAAGAGTGGTGCCACAAATATGTTGCACTATCATTATCAACTTTGCATCTTTTGGCATCAATATTATGAATATGTGTATCACTACGATCGAGATTCAATAAACCATTTACATTGGGTGTATGACCATAGAAGGTTTTATCCATGTAAATAGAACAAGAATTATTCTCTGACTTAAATTAATAACCGTATTTCAATAAACATGATCCAATCATATTCATGCTCAACGCAAACACCAAATAACATTTATTTAGGTCCAATACTAATCCCGAAGGTAGAGGGAGTGTGCGATGGTGATCTTATCAACCTTGGAATCACTTCCAACACACACCGTCACCTCGCCCTTAAATAGTCTATGTTCATTCTGTAACTCCTATTTTAAGTTACTAATCTTAGCAACTAAACTGGTATCAAATACCCTAAGGTTACTATGAACACTAGTAAAATACACATCAATAACATGTATATCAAATATACCTTTGTTCACTTTGCCATCCTTCTTATCCGCCAAGTATTTGGGGTAGTTCCGCTTCCAGTGACCATTCCTTTGTAGTAGAAGCACTCAGTTTCAGGCTTAGGCACTACAAGAAATATGTCAACTTGTGACCCTCACTACTGGCCGTTGAAAGGTCATAGTTTTTCATTTGCGACCTTTTTGTGACAAAAAATAGAAGGTCAAAAGTTGGCGGTCGTAAACTGAAATTAACGACCTTCTCTGTGAGAAGGTCGTAGACGTTTACGACCAAAACAGAAGGTCGTTGAATCCATGACCTTTTGTTTTGGTCACTGGCTGTCTGCCCAGGCCACGTCGGATCCGACGTGGCAATCTGGTGTGGCAAAATTGCGACCAATTGAAAAGGTCATTGACAAGATTCAGCTCGGTCCGATTAGGTGTTTTACATGGGCCGTGCCCAACAATTCAGCCCATTTATTATTTTTTCCTTCGAATTTTGGTCAGCTACATGGGCCTGTCCCAACAATTCATGCTTTTATTTATTTCTGGGACATGGCCTTTTAACATTGTTTGGGCTATTATATTTCGGAGCTGGTCCCACTTGTCATCATCTCACACATTGGGCCTACTTGACAGAAATTTCAAAAGTGCTCAAATTATTTTCATTAATGGGTCCCACAAGCCAGGTTTCCATTCCACACGTTTTCAAATCACATACATAATAAATATTTCAAACAGAACATTACAAATGTAGTTCATCAACTAACACTAAGTCTACTACAATCTGTACATAGTCTATTACAACCCAAATATGCCTACTATTACAATATAACAATATTTACAGTCTATTACAGTCAAACAAAAGAGATGACTCTTTGCTGAGTAGGGCTATCCAGCTTTGAACTTCAAATTTCATAGACCTCCTGTTCATCAATTGCAAGCACCATGCACCTTTGATGAAGTGCTTGTCCTCGGTTGCAGCATGCACCTTTGATGAAAGAGCTACTGCTGATTGCTAAAACCTGTGAATATCAGAAAGATCTATTCAGTACAAAAAGTAAATCACGACACTATGTCAGCAGTAATAAATACAAAATCTGAACAAAAAGAACTACTCCTAGTTAGAATTATTTTTGTTTTGGTAAGGTATAAGAGCAGCATGTAAAGATAACATGAACAAATTGTTTGATTAGATAAGCCATATGATTGTTCAACTATTGTTTGAACAGATTGTAGATTTTGAAAGCAACTATAGTTATTCAGAAAACATGGTTGCTGCAACTTTAAGCCAACCAGTACACATTCATGTCAAATATACATGTGTAAGATACTATAAGCATTTCATTGCATATCTATGTGTACTGCTATAATTTTACGCCAAGCAGTGCACTAGTACATAAATTACACTAAGCCACAATCCACTGTTTAAAAGAGTATTTTATCATCATTCTTAAATAGCTTGAATTTCAGAATAGCCATTGTTTGTATTTTAATGAAAAACACCCCAAGCATATAACAACAGATGGGCATTAAGACAAAAAAATTGGCAATCGCAGCATCATGTTTCAGCAGTTTCAGCAGCAGTGCAGTACAAATCCTTGTGTAGCAGAAAATGGCAGCAAAAGCAAGCCTAAGATCCAAACTTCACACTGAGTTTCCAATCCAAAACCTTACACTACAGACTGGACTATTACATTGACCATCCTAACATTCAGAGCTAGAAGAAAGCAACACACCTGAGACCTTGTCCTCCCACCAGTAGATGAACCAAAGGTTGGACACCTGGTCGCCAGCACGACACCTGTAGGCAAGGCAGTAAGCTACAGATCACAACAATATGCATTGGATGGCAACAATAACATCAACAAGTAGAAATAGCAGCATGTCAATCACTGTATAATCAATCAGTAAGCACAAATAGGAGCAGCATGCATTCTCTCAATCACAAACTACACTAATCAACACCCCTCTCTCAATCTATCTCCAGCAGATGAAATAGAAATCTCTCACTCATCCCAGCCCAAGCCTCTCCCACCTCTCAGATCTGGAAAGCAATCTCTCACACGAGACACCTTTGTGGGCGCGTACTGAACTGAATTCAATTGTTGCTAAGGACCTGGAGCAACCTTAAACCATGGCATTAAACTCACAACTAGGCTGCTGACTAAGAGCCAATGCTACATAACAGTTCTGAACTTCTGCCAAAACTGAACACAACATGTACCAAGGAAAATCAACACTTATAGATTCAAATCACACTAACAGCCAACATTGCATAACAGTTCTGAACTTCTGCTAGAACTGAACACAACATATACCAAGGAAAATCAACGCTTCTGAATTAATATCAGACTAACAGCCAGCCAACACCGCATAACAATTATAAACTTCTGTCAAACTGAACAAAACATACACTAAAGGAAACAATCAGCAAACAAGATGAAAAGTGTAACAACCTGAGGTTATGTCAACAGGATTTCCTCCGACGCAAGTGCTCACTCCTCTTGGGCAGGCCTTGTGCACCAACATCACACAGGCGAGTCACGTTCTTCTCAGACCCGAGGTTATCAGAGGCTCCCTCTTGGAGCACCTTGAGCCCATGGCCACTGCCCACATGGATCATGCTCCTGTCGGGAGTGGCGTGGTGGTGGTGCTGCTGCTGGCCACGGAGCTGCTGCATGAAGGACGCCTCCATGGAGCTAATGTACATGTTGTGGGTGTCGTTGGTCCATACGGCCGACACCAGCCCCCAACCTGATCACCCTGCTGAAGAAGAAGGTAGAAATTAGTTTAAGTTTTACAGGCGCAAAATCACATCAGATAGTTGTCCGATAGTAATGCTGGACATCCATATGTCCAAATGGTTATTATATATAGCATACACGATCTGTTTGCTTGGCTTTGTACTACTTTTCTAGCCGAATCATCTGCTATCCATGGTGATTTGCAAGCTAATCAATCGAAGATGCTTCTGCAAGTGAATCGAAATAACAGCCGTTCGTGGATGGATTAGAATAGATTATTACCTTGGCGACAATGAAATAACACCCATTTGCATATATTCTGCACTTGAATTCAAACCAATCACTCTATTTCAGAAGATGCATGTACATGCATGCAGCTAGCGGACATGTGCCTGAGTGTAGAAAACCTATTCGATCTGTGTTTATCTAGTGCATTCCATTTGCCTTAATCTTAAATCGCAGTTTTGTAATGCAGATGCTTTGGAGCTTGGTCATAGCAAATAGTGTTGTGCATTACTGAAACACAGGCTGGAGTTGGGCATAAAGACCAAAACACAAGCCCATTTCCCGGTATTTTTTGGAATATGTCATTCCTGGTTTCTAGTTTATACGTATGTAGGTGCCATCTCCACTGAAGATGGTTCAAACTACTACTCCAGTACATACTAATAAAACTTGACACAGGCTAGTTCAAACTACATACTAATAAAACTAGATCAAGTTGGTGACAGACATCAGATGCTTCTAAACAAGCAAGGGGCATCACTTCCTACTCCTAAAATGAAGAGAACACACATGTGGCGCTATGATTGATGCAGCAAAAATAAAGCATCAGTGCAGTCTGTTTCATCCTACTAATTGTGCCGCTTGTGAGGCACTGATTTCAATTTGTAGGCACACTGGTGTTCCGTAGTTTGCGAAACCAGAGGAGGAGGCCGAACAGAGCACCTTTGTTGTCTCCGGCATTGACATTCACGCGAAGCTTCTCGACCAGCTAGACACACACCGGCATCCTCCCATGGCCGACGGCGGCGTGCAGCGCCCCGGATCCTCCGTCCCTGGCGGCCTCCACCGCCTCCTTGACACAGCCCTTCCCGCCGTCCAGCGTGCTTGTGATGCCTGATGGGAAAAAAATCGCGCCCAAATCAAGATCGAGCACAAACAAACACCGAAGCGGAAAACCAGCACGGGGAGAGGGAGGCACGGGCGTACTCTTGAAGCGGCCGAGGTCGCCGTCGGCCGCTGCCTTGAGGAGCCGGCGCTTCTGCTGGCCTGCAACTACAGGGGGGAAAGGGTCGGGGTTAGGGCCAGTGTGGGGTAGGAGGTTGGGTCGGGGGGAGGGAGGTGCTTACTAGAGGTGGGGGCGGCGCCATGGTTGGCGGGGTGGAGGTGGGTAGGGTTTTGGAGGCCGTCCACCTGTTGGCCGCCCTCTGGACGCCATCGCCACCGCCCTCCGTGCCAGATTCGGCGGCCCCGGCGACAGCGACAGCCTCCTCCTCCTGGACGTGGTCGTCGTCCGCGTCGAGCGACGGGTGCGGGCGCTTCTGCGCGGGCATTCTGGCTGCCTGGCTTCCCTCCCTGCTCCTTGGCGCGGCGCTCGTCGCGGGGGAGAGGACAGTCGGGCGCGTGCGGGCGGGCGGAGGAGTGAGAGGGAGGAGGCAGGAGGTGGGTGGAGGCGGCTCAAGTCGAGTGGGAGGCGGATCGAGATGGATCTGGGGAGCGCATGGGGGAGGCCATGGACGGCGGGGAGCTCCGCCGGAGGAAGGTGGCAGCCGCGATCTGGAAGGGAGGAGGTGGCGGCTGCGATCTGGAAGGGAGGAGCGCGGATCCGACCACGGCCGTGGGAGAGAAGGGGAGGGGAGGGGTTGCCGGCAACCACGGTTGGGGGAGAGGACGAAGGATGGTGGCTGGGTGGTTGGGGATCCAGAGATTGAGATGGAGGGTTGGGGGGTGCCGGCTGTGGGACTAGAGGGGGAGAGTGGATCGGGAGAGAGGAGTGGATCGGGGAAGTTAGGGTTTGGGTGAGAGGGTGAGGGGGTGAGGGCTGCCGTTGGATCCAGAAGCATCCAACGGTGGTTGAGGCATGATCCGCATGATATGCCTATGGACCAATCAGAGCGCACCAAACAATTTGAAGATTTTTTGACCATATAAATTGGTCATGATTGATTAGATACTAATTTTTCATTTCATTTTTCAATGCTCAAAATGAGTTTTTTTGTGAAAGACCTATCAAATATTTGTTCAAATGATGTCATATTTTGCACAAGTTTACATCTTAGATTGGCAAACAACATTGGCAAAGGGAGTTTTTATTTCTTTTGCATGAAAAAACAATTTTCCATTTTTTGAGTGACCCAAATAAGTTTTTTGTGAAGAACCTACCAAATATTTTTTGTAAAATTGGACCAAATCAATTTTCTAAAATACTAGGCCATATTTAATGCACAATTGACCAAATGGTTGGGTGTTAAAAGTTTTGATCCACCTCTGGTGAAAAAGACAAATTTCCGCCATTTCAGCTGGAAGCGGGGCAAATTTGAACTGCGGCTGCCTCATAGTTTGCTATTTATTTTTTCCAAAATTCATTTCTAGGTACAAAAGTACCTATTTAATCAGAGAAATACCAAAAAAATCCAAGATTCTACCACTAGCTAGGAACGGTCATTCCCGCCGTTTTGACCGCATTTTGAAACGGGCATAAAAAATTCAAAAAAATGAAAAAATCGGAAAACCTTCGCATTGTGTCATTATATGTGACCAGGTTATCAGGAAAAATAATAAACTTGTAATACGACAATTCTTTTAAAAAAGTGTTCTCGGAAACAAGCTATCACGTGTGGAGATCAATGGCTTTCAAGCCAGATGATCAATCTTATGGCCACATTCATGGCATAGTTTGTTCAAATGATCTCATATTGTGCACAAGGGTGCATATTTGAATGGCAAACAATGTTGCCTAAGGAAGTTTTCATTTTCTTTGGACGAAAAAACCATTTTCCATTTTTCGAGTGCCCCGGAGAAGGTTTTTTTGTGAAGGACCTCCCAAATAATTGTTGCAAAATTGGACCAAATCATTTTTCTAAAATACTAGGCCATATTTAATGCACAATTGACCAAATGGTTGGGTGTAAATTTTTTTGATCCACCTCTTGTGAAAAAGACAAATTTCCGCCGATTCAGTTGGAAGCGGGTCAAATTTGAATTGTAGCTGCCTTGTAGTTTGCCCTTTATTTTTTCCAAAAATCATTTCTAGGTACATAAGTATCTATTTAATCAGAGAAACACCAAAAAAATTCCAACATTCTACCACTAGCTAGGAACGGTCATTCCCGCCGTTTTGACCGCATTTTGAAACGGGCATAAAAAATTCAAAAAAAATCAAAATATTGGGAAACCTTCGGATTGTGTCATTATATGTGGCCAAGTTCCCAGGAAAAATAACAAACTTGTAATACGTCAATTATTTTAAAAAAGTGTTCTCAGAAACGAGCTATCACGTGTGGAGATCAATGGCTTTCAAGTCAAATGATCAATATTATGGCCACATTCATGGCATAGTTTGTTCAAATGATCTCATATTGTGCACAAGGTTGCATATTGGAATGGCAAACAATGTTGCCTAAGGAAGTTTTCATTTTCTTTGGACGAAAAAACCATTTTCCATTTTTCGAGTGCCCAAAAGGAGGTTTTTTTAAGGACCTCCCAAATAATTGTTGCAAAATTGGACCAAATCAATTTTCTAAAATACTAGGACATATTTAATGCACAATTGACAAAATGGTTGGGTGTAAAAAGTTTTGATCCACCTCTCGTGAAAAATACAAATTTCCGCCGATTCAGTTGGAAGCGGGTCAAATTTGAACTGCAGCTGCCTTGTAGTTTGCTATTTATTTTTTCCAAAAATCATTTCTAGGTACATAAGTATCTATTTAATCAAAGAAACACCAAAAAAATTCCAATATTCAACCACAAGCTAGGAACGGTCATTCCCGTCATTTTGACCGCATTTTGAAATGGGCATAAAAAATTCAAAAAATATCAAAAAATTGGGAACCTTCGCATTGTGTCACTATATGTGGCCAAGTTCCCAGGAAAAATAACAAACTTGTAATACGACAATTATTTTAAAAAGTGTTCTCAGAAACGAGCTATCACGTGTGGAGATCAATGGCTTTCAAGCCAAATGATCAATCTTATGGCCACATTCATGGCATAGTTTGTTCAAATGATCTCATATTGTGCACAAGGGTGCATATTGGAATGGCAAACAATGTCGCCTAAGGAAGTTTTCATTTTCTTTGGATGAAAAAACCATTTTCCATTTTTCGAGTGCCCAAAAGGAGGTTTTTTTGTGAAGGACCTCCCAATTAATTGTTGCAAAATTGGACCAAATCAATTTTCTAAAATACTAGGACATATTTAATGCACAATTAACAAAATGGTTGGGTGTAAAAAGTTTTGATACACCTCTCGTGAAAAAGACAAATTTCCGCCGATTCTGTTGGAAGCGGGTCAAATTTGAACTGCAGCTGCCTCCTAGTTTGCTATTTATTTTTTCCAAAAATCATTTCTAGTTACATAAGTCCCTATTTAATCATAAATACATGGTTTGGTGGCGATACGTCGAGGTTTGGGCGGTGGCCGAGGGCCCCAACTCTAGAGCGTGTAAACTCACATGCCCGCCGCATGGTCACCGTGGGACCGTGGCATTGCCATGTGTTCTGGGCGGCCTATGCATGTCTAGTGGGTTGGGCACTCCCCATGTAGGTGCTAGGAATAAAATTACAACATAAGATTCTCACGAGGAGATCGACCGATGCTCAAACATGAATTAACAGCCAAGTGTTTGATTAGTGGTACGGGAAATGTACATGGCTAATGGGCGTGAGTTCTGGATGAGGATGATCAGTTACTAAGAAGACCGTCTTCACAAAGTTTCAGCATAAAAGGAGGAGCCTAGGTGGTACTTGCTTTGCAAAGTACCACACTGGACATCAATACGAATGTTGAAGCTGGGCTTAAAATAATGAATGGATTGAGCTGGCATTTGGTGGAGGATGGTTATTTGGGCATAGGAAAGTACGGTAGAAAATGGATACTATTTGGACATGTCAAAGTGGTACTTCCTTCACAAAGTGTTGTTCTGAACAGAATTGGAAAATGAATATTGTTGAATTATTTTTGAACTAGGCAATGAAGGGTTTTTTACATATTTGATGAAGATATGACCCAAAGAATTTATGAGATTTTTTGGGAATATTGGGAATGACAGAAATATAGGTTGCTTCACAACCTGGGGCAAAAGTTGCCACATGGACATGACACATAGGCAAACTTGATGAGGTGGCGCCTAGTCATAGAAACCCACCACAATTTACAAGGTTATGACCATCTATATTGGTCGTGATCAGCTAGAAATAAGGCAGCGGACCAGTGCTATCTGCTTTATGACCATTTCGTGTAAGGAAATTACAACCTTTCTGACCAAAATGGTCGTTATAGTTTAGGGTTTGGAGCCCCGCGAACAACTTTTGACCAATTGGTCTGAAATGGTCATAGATCTATGACCAATTCTTCCAGGGTCACTGACAGAAGGTCACTAGTTGACATATTTCTTGTAGTGAGGTCTAGCTTTGGGCTTCTTCATGGGAGTGGCAACTTGCTTGTCATTCTTCTTGAAGTTCCCTTTCCTTTCCTTTGCCCTTTTTCTTGAAACTAGTGGTCTTGTTAACCATCAACACTTTATGTTTTTTCTTGATTTCTACCTTCGCTGATTTCAGCATCGCGAAAAGCTCGAGAATCGTTTTCGTCATCCCATGCATGTTATAGTTTATCACGAAGTTCTAGTAGCTTGGTGATAGTGACTAGAGAACTCTATAATCACTATCTTATCTGGAATATTAACTCCCACATGATTCAAGCGATTGTACTACCCATATATTCTAAGTATATGCTCACTGGTTGATCCATTCTCCTGCATCTTGTAGGCAAAGTACTTGTCAGAGGTCTCAAATATCTTGACATGGGCATGAGTCTGAAATACCAATTTCAACTCTGGGAACATCTTATATGCTCCATGGTGTTCAAAACGTTTTTGAAGTCCTGGTTCTAAGACGTAAAGCATGGTGCACTAAACTATCAAGTAGTCATCATACCAAGCTTGTTAAACATTCATAACGTGTGCATCTGCTCCTGCAATAGGTTCGTCACCTAGCGGTGCATCAAGGAAATAATTCTTCTATGCAGCAACGAGGATAATTCTCAGATCACGGACCCAGTCCGCATCATTGCTACTATCATCTTTCAACTTAGTTTTCTATTGGAACATATCAAAAACATAGGGGAGCTACAACGCGAGCTATTGATCTACAACATAGATATGCAAAAACTATCAGGACTAAGTTCATGATAAATTAAGTTCAATTAATCATATTACTTTTGAACTCCCACTTAGATAGACATCCCTCAAGTCATCTAAATGATCACGTGATCCATATCAACTAAACCAAGTCCGATCATCACGTGAGATGGAGTAGTCTTCAATGGTGAACATCTCTATATTGATCATATCTACTATACGATTCACATTCGACCTTTCGGTCTCTAGTGTTCCGAGGCCATGTCTGTACATGCTAGGCTCGTCAAGTTTAACCTAAGTATTCTGCATTTGCCAAACTGTCTTGCACGTGTTGTATGTGAACGTAGAGCTTATCACACCCGATCATCACATGGTGTCTCGGCACGACGAACTATCGCAATGGTGCATACCGAGGGAGAACACTTATACCTTGAAATTTTAGTGAGGGATCATCTTATAATGCTACCACCGTAATAAGAAAAATAAGATGCATAAAAGATAAACATCACATGCAATCAAAATATGTGACATAATATGGCCATCATCATCTTGCGCTTTTGATCTCCATCTCCAAAGCACCGTCATGATTTCCATCTTCACCGGCTTGACACCTTGATCTCCATCGTAGCGTCGTTGTCATCTCGTCAACTATTTGCTTCTACAACTATCGCTAACGCATAGTGATAATGTAAAGCAATTACATGGCGATTGCATTTCATACAATAAAGCGACAACCATAAGGCTCCTGCCAGTTGCCGATAACTTCTACAAAACATAATCATCTCATACAACAACGTATATCACATCATGTCTTGACCATATCACATCACAACATGCCCTGCAAAAACAAGTTATACGTCCTCTACTTTCTTGTTGCAAGTTTTACGTGGCAGCTACAGGCTTCTAGTAAGAACCATTCTTACCTACGCATCAAAATCACAACGGTGTTTCGTCAAGTTTGTTGTTTTAACCTTCAACAAGGACCAGCCATAGTCAAATTTGATTCAACTAAAGTTGGAGAAACAGACACCTGCCAGCCACCTTTATGTAAAACAAGTTGCATGTTTGTCGGTGGAACCGGTCTCATGAACGTGGTCATGTAAGGTTGGTCCAGACCTCTTCATCCAACAATACCGCCGAATCAAAATAAGACGTTGGTGGTAAGCAGTATGACTATCACCGCCCACAACTCTGTGTGTTCTACTCGTGCATATCATCTACGCATAGACCTGGCTCGGATGCCACTGTTGGGGAACATAGCATGCAATTTCAAAAAAATCCTACGATCATGCAAGATCTATCTAGGATATGCATCGCAACGAGAGGGGGAGAGTGTGTCCATGTACCCTCGTAGACCGAAAGCATAAGTGTTAGGTTAACGCCGTTGATGTAGTCAAACGTCTTCGCGATCCAACCAATCAAGTACTGAACGTACGGCAACTCCGAGTTCAGCACACATTCAGCTCGATGACGTCCCTCGAACTCTTGATCCAGCAAAGTGTCGAGGGAGAGTTCCGCCAGCACGACGGCGTGGTGACGGTGATGGTGATGTGATCCGCGCAGGGCTTCGCCTAAGCACTACGTGAATATGACCGGAGGAGTAAACCGTGGAGGGAGACGCCGCACACGGCTTGGAACAATTGGTGTGTCTCTAAGGGGTGCCCTGCCCATGTGAAGATACAAAGACCAAAGACTGCACCCATGTCTAGATAGGACTCTCCTTGGCGTGGAAGGCAAGCTTGGCGACCGGATATGTAGATTCCTTTCTTTGTAACCGACCTTGTGTAACCATAGATCCTCCCGGTGTCTATATAAACCAGAGGACTTACTCCGGATAGAAGACTCATTATCATAGCCATACAAGCTTGACCTCTAGGGTTTAGCCATTACGATCTTGAGGTAGATCAACTCTTGTAATACTCATATTCATCAATATCAATCAAGCATGACGTAGGGTATTACCTCCATAGACCTGGGTAAACATCATGTCCCTTGTCTCCTGTTACCATTCGACCTTAAACGCACAGTTCGGGACCCCCTACCCGAGATCCGCCGGTTTTGACACCGACATTGGTGCTTTCATTGAGAGTTCCACTATGCTGTCGCCAAAAGGTTTGATGGCCCCTTCAATCGTCCATAATGACGCTGTCCAAGGAGAAACTTTCCTCCCCGGACAGATCTTCGTGTTCGGCGGCTTCGCATTGCGGGCCAATTCGTTTGGCCATCTGGAGCAGATTGAAAGCTATGCCCGTGGCCATCAGGTCCGTTCTGGAAAACTTGAACTACGTTGTGGACGCCCGTGGAGACTTGATCTTCGCTAGATTCGAGACCGCGGTAGCCGCTCCCGGTCGCCCCGATGATCATGACCTAAATCTGTCATCAGGCTGCATCCAGGAGATTGCTCCTGTAACCGCTCTGGCCCTAGATCCGGAGCAAGCTGCGCCACCCAAGGACGGGAGGATCAACCCCACCACGGAGGCCACATATTCCATGGCGTTGGAGACACATATAGACTTAACCTCTCACGACGTCTCTGTCAACGGAACTCCGGACTCGTCTTCGGCCGTAAGTTCCGAACCACGTGAGGCCGCAGACGCCAAGCTTGATCGTTTATCGATCTTCGAATTCAGTGCCGCAGACATCTTCCAGCGCTCGCCTTTGGGCGATGTGCTAAACTCATTAAAAAACCTGTCCTTGACAGAGGACTCACAGCCGAACTATATCCGACTCGAACTAGGGGCTGACGGTGGAGAATTTCGCTTCCCACCCACCACCCACTTCATAGCCACGATCGAGGATTTGACCGACGAACTTGACTACGACTCCGAGGACATCGACGGTATGGATGATGATGCCGGAGAAGAAGAGGTTCAGAACCCGCCGTTCACCGGAAGCTGGACGGCCACTTCCTCGTATGATTTATACATGGTGGATGCACCAAAGGAGAACAGCGGCGAGGACAAGGAAGATCCAGCTGAGGATAAACCTTCTGAAATACAGTCCAAGCGCCGGCGTCAGCGGCGCCGCTCTAAGTCTTGCCGCAGTAAAGACAGCAGTACCGGCACAGGAGAAGACAACACTCCAGAAGGTGCCGAAGACAATGAAGACCCCGTCGATACAGTTAATGAAAAAGATGAACGGGAAGGTGGGCAGGTTAGCCCCTATAAATAGGCCACGCATGAAGATTCGGAGGATGATAACTACCTTCTGCTCTCCGAGGATGAGGTGAGCCTCGGCACCGAGGATTTCATCGTGCCTGAGGAACCTCTTGAGTAGGAGCGCTTCAAGCGCCAGCTAATTGCCACTGCAAGGAGCCTGAAAAAGAAGCAGCAGCAACTTCAAGCTGACCAAGATCTGCTCAATGATAAATGGACCGATGTCCTAGCAGCCGAAGAGTATGGCCTCAAGCGCCCAACCAAAAGCTACCCAAAGCGCAAATTGCTACCTCAGTTTGACGAGGAGGCTCCGAACTACATACCTCCATCGTACAATGCGGCTGACCGACCACCACGTGGTCGAGACGAAATGGCAACTCACGCCGAACACCAGCCAGCCCCGCCTTAGTGCACAGGCAGAGGTAAACTAGCCCATGGGCATACATATGACCTCTGGCAAACCCTGAACAATAAACCAGGACACACTAGATCAATATGTGGATCGCGAGGGCATGCCTCGACATGTGATGATGGCCACCTATTCGGACGTGAAAAACTTACTCACGCGCGGGCCGAAAACCGCAGACGGACTCCATCAGAGCTACGTCACGATACGGCCCGATACAGAGGCGCCGCACACCCTCATTGCTTCACGGATGAGGTCTTGGATCATGAATTCCCAGAAGGGTTCAAACCCGTGAATATAGAATCATACGATGGAACCACAGAACCTGGGTATGGATCGAAGACTTCATTCTCCACATTCATATGGCCCGCGGTGATGACCTCCACGCCATCAAATACCTCCCTTTAAATCTAAAGGGGCCAGCTCGGCATTGGCTCAACAGTATGCCTACAAATTCCATTGGCAGCTGGGAGGACTTGGAAGAGACCTTCCTCGATAACTTCCAAGGTACATACGTTCGACCTCCGGATGCTGACGACTTAAGCCATATAGTTCAACAGCCCGGAGAGTCCGCCAGGAAATTCTAGACTAGGTTCTTAACTAAAAAGAACCAAATCATCGATTTTCCGGATGCCGAAGCCCTAGCTGCCTTCAAACAAAACATCCGCGACGAATGGCTCGCTCGCCACCTCGGCCAAGAAAAGCCAAAATCCATGGCAGCCCTCACGGCACTCATGACCCGCTTTTGTGCGGGCGAGGACAGTTGGTTGGCCCGTAGAAAAAACAATGCAAGTGACGGTGGCACCCCTGAAGCTAAAACTATCAAAGACAAGTCTCGACGCAACAGATACAAGCGTCAAAACAACAGTGATAACACCGAGGACACGGCAGTCAATGCCGGATTTAGGGGCCCTATGTCCGGTCAGCGAAAGAAGCCGTTCCAAAAGAACAATTCTGGCCCGTACAACTTGGACTGCATACTCGATCGTCCGTGCCAGATTCATGGCACCCAAGACAAGCCACCCAATCATACAAATAGAGATTGCTGGGTTTTTAAACAGGCTGGCAAATTAAATGCCGAGAATAGGAAAAGGGATTGCAAAGCGAGGACGATGACGAATAGCCCCAGCAACCGAACACAGGGGGACAGAAGAAGTTTCCCCCTCAGGTCAAAACGGTGAACATGATATACGCTACCCACATCCCCAAGAGGGAGCGCAAGCGTGCGCTCAAGGACGTCTACGCGATAGAGCTAGTCGCCCCAAAATATAATCCATGGTCGTCATGCCCGATCACCTTTGATTGCCAGGATCATCTGACCAGTATCCGTCATGGTGGATCAGCCGCACTGGTCTTAGACCCGATAATTGACGGGTTCCACCTGACTCGTGTCCTTATGGACGGAGGTAGCAGCCTTAACCTGCTCTATCAGGATACAACACGAAAAATGGGCATTAACCCATCCCGGATCAAGCCCACCAGGACTACCTTCAAAGGACTCATACCAGGTGTAGAGGCCCGCTGTACGGGCTCAATCACACTCGAGGTTGTCTTCGGATCTCTGGACAACTTCCGAAGCGAGGAGTTAATCTTCGATATCGTCCCCTTTCGCAGCAGCTATCATGCACTGCTCGGACGAACCGCGTTCACTCGATTCAACATAGTACCACACTATGCTTATCTCAAGCTCAAGATGCCCGGTCCACGTGGCGTCATAACAGTCAATGGAAATACGGAATGCTCCTTCCGTACAGAAGAGCACACAGCTGCCTTAGCATCAGAAGTACAGAGCGGCCTTGAGGGAGTCCTGGATTAGGGGGTCTCCGGACAGCCGGACTATATTCTTTGGCCAGACTGGTAGACTATGAAGATACAAGATTGAAGACTTCGTCTCGTGTCCGGATGGGACTCTACTTGGCGTGGAAGGCAAGCTAGGCAATACAGATATGCATATCTCCTCCTTTGTAACCGACCTTATGTAACCCTAGCCCTCTCCGGTGTCTATATAAACCGGAGGGTTTTAGTCCATAGGACTACACACAATCATACCATAGGCTATCTTCTAGGGTTTAGCCTCTCCGATCTCGTGGTAGATCTACTCTTGTACTACCCATATCATCAATATTAATCAAGCAGGACGTAGGGTTTTACCTCCATCAAGAGGGCCCGAACCTGGGTAAAACTTCGTGTCCCCTGCCTCCTGTTACCATCCTCCTAGACGCACAGTTTGGGACCCCCTACCCGAGATCCACCGGGTTTGACACTGACATTGGTGCTTTCATTGAGAGTTCCTCTGTGTCGACCGTTAGGCTTGATGGCCCCTTCTATCATCGGTAGCGATGCAGTCCAGGGTGAGATTTTCCTCCCCGGACAGATTTTTGTATTCGGCGGCTTCGCACTGCGGGCCAATTCGCTTGGCCATCTGGAGCAGATTGAAAGCTACCCCCCTGTCCATCAGGTCAAGTTCGTAAGCTTAAACTACACGGCTGATATCCGGAGAGACTTGATCTTTGACGGATTCGAGTCTCTGCCTTGTGCGTCACACGATCACGATGAGTACGATTTAGCTCTACCATCATACAGTGTTCAGGAGATCGCACCGGCAGCCGCTCCGACCCTTAATTTGGAGCCAGTTGCGCCTTCCATGGACGGGTGGATGGACCCTGCCACGGAGGCCTTACCCTCAGCGACGATCGAGCCGAACATCGACCTTACCCTGCATGAGAGCCGTGTTGCTAAACTGCCGGATTCTTCTCCGGCCACAGACTCCGAACCGCCTGCGCCCGTTCCTAGCAAATCCGATTGGGCACCGATCATGGAGTTTACCTCCTTGGATATTTTTCAGCACTCGCCCCTTGGCGACATACTGAACTGATTAAGGTCTCTCTACTTGTCAGGAGAATCCTGGCCGAACTATGTCTGGCAAGATTGGGATGCAGATAAAATTCACCGCCCACCCACCACCCACTTAGTAGCCACTATCGATGACCTAACCGACATGCTCGACTTCGACTCCGAAGACATCGACGGTATGGACGACGATGCAGGAGATGAACAGGAACCACTGCCCATAGGGCACTGGACGCCCACTTCATCACATGACGTATACATGGTGGACACACCAAAAGAAAACGACGACGAGGAACAGAAGGACGCAACGAAGGGTTGTCCCCTCGAGAAGCAGTCAAAGCGGCAGCGTAAGAGCCGCTCCAAATCCCGCCTCGGCAGAAACAACGATCATACAGATCCAGCGTTAGAGCAGGGTGAACCATCGCCAGACCACGACAACACGGAGAATCAAACCGAACAACCCGATTCTGTCAAAGATAATAGTCCGGACGACATCACACCGGACAGACACCCGGAGCAACAGAATGCCCGTCAAAGGCTCGTTGCCACCGCGAGGAGTCTAAAAAAGCAGAAGCAAAGGCTCAAGGATGCACAAGACACACTTAGAATCAGATGGAGTAAAGTACTCAACACAGCAGCGAAGTACGGCGGTAATTGCCCCACCAAGAGCTACCCGAAGAGGAAGTTGCTACCTGAATTTGATGAGGAGGCCTTAGACCCCCCGCAACCAAAAATTAAAGCGGCCATCTGGCTGGACAGATGACCTCACGGCCAACATAGAGCGGCAAACAACGTCGCACATAAGCCAATACGCGATCCACGCGAGGGCTCGCATCAAAAGGATGGCGCAACCAGATCCATCTACGGACCACGCAAGCGCGCTCCAGCATACAACACAACACAACAAACATCTGAACAATGTGGTACACCCAGATACAGGGGTGCCGCACACCCCCTATGTTTCACCGATGAGGTGCTGGACCATGAATTTCCAAAGGGATTCAAACCCGTAAACATAGAGGCATACGACAGAACAACAGACCCTGGGGTCTGGATTGAGGACTATATCCTCCATATCCATATGGCTCGAGGAGGTGATCTCCACGCCATCAAGTACTTACCCCTCAAGCTCAAAGGACCAGCTCGGCACTGGCTTAAAAGCCTCCCGGAAAACTCCATTGGAAGCTGGGAAGAGCTCGAAGACGCTTTTCGGGCAAATTTTCAAGGGACTTATGTCCGACCTCCGGATGCGGACGATTGGAGTCATATAACTCAACAGTCGGAGAGTCAGCCCGAAGCTTTGGAACAGGTTTCTTACTAAAAAGAACCAAATAGTCGACTGTTCGGACGCCGAAGCCTTGGCAGCTTTTAAGCATAGTGTCCGCGACGAATGGCCTGCCAGACACCACGGCCAAGAAAAGCCGAGAACAATGGAAGCATTAACAAGCCTCATGACCCGCTTTTGCACGGGCGAGGACAGCTGGCTAGCCAGATGCAGCACCAGCGACCCAAGTACATCCGAAGTTAGAGATGAAAACAGGAAATCATGACGCAACAAAAATAATAAGTGCCAGAATAAAGAAGACAACCCGAAGAGCACCGGTAAACGCCAGATTCAGAAGCTCTCGGCCAGGTCAGCAAAATCAGCCCTCTAAAGGCGCCAAAGACGAACTGTCCAGCTTAGATAAAATACTGGACCAAATATGTCAGATCAATAGCATCCCTGGTAAACCCGCTAATCACACCCACAGAGAATGTTGGGTTTTCAAGCAGTCCGGCAAGCTCAACGCCATACACAAGGGTCAGGATACACCAAGCGAAGACGAGGATGAGGCTCTCAAGCAAGACACTGATGAACAAAAGAAATTTCCATCAGAAGTCAAAACATTAAATGTGTTACACGTGATCAAGGGGAGAAACAAAGCGGCACTCCCAAAGAAATATGCCCAAGGGCCTATCACCGCGAAGTCCTGCCACTGGTCATCTCAACCGATCACCTTTGACCATCGGGATTACTCAACAAGTATCCGGCGTGCAGGACGGGCTGCCTTGGTATTAGACCCAATAATTGACGGATACCACTTCACACGAGTCCTGATGGACGGTGGCAGCAGTCTAAACCTGATATATCAGGACACAATCCGCAAAATGGGGATAGACCCAATGAAAATTTGCCTCAGCAATACTACCGTTAAAGGAGTAACGCCAGGCCCAGGGGCTCATTGCACGGGCTCCCTGCTACTAGAAGTTATATTCGGCTTCCCCGATAACTTCCGTACTGAAAATTTAACCTTCCACATTGCTCCGTTCCAAAGTGGCTATCAAGCACTACTTGGACGCGAAGCTTTCGCTCGCTTTAAAGCAATACCACATTATGCTTCCCTCATGCTTAAGATGCCCGGTCCACGTGGCATCATTACAGTAAATGGAAATATTGAGAGATCTCTGCGCACCGAGGAGGGTGTGGTTGCCTCGGCAGCCGCACACTAACATGGCCTCACCAACTAAAGTATTCGATAGGTCGTCAAGACCACAAACACGGTTAGACGAGTTTGGCGCAGCTATATGTAATTCGTACAGGATCGGTGGCCACACCCCTATCACAAATACAAGGGGCTCAACGCGCACAGACAAGTGGCAATTTTTACTCATCTTGAAATTTACACGGTTTCTTAGAACCTACCTTTTTGCACGACAACTTTTCACCTAAATTCCTCTCTTTTATAGATGACCACCATGCTACACCCGTCCAGGATACGGCACAACGGAGACACAGGCGCAGACGCCCAGCAGGGACCCGTCCCAAGGATTCTTTTTAGATTAAGACCCTGCATCAACCTTTTTTACTGTCTCTTGTTGATACACATCCCTTGGATTCTCGGTATAATTGAGAAGGATGCTGGCGTCTTGGCATGTGGCCACGTCAGAATAATGCACGTACCTGGACACCAGGGGCTTCTTACAAAGGGCACTGTTTAGGCCCGGTTTATACCATAAAGACCGAATACCTTAGGGAGTGTTCGGCGTCGCGAGTTTGGCCTTATATGCATCAGCTCCAAATCATGTCTTTGGTCAAATGTTGGGTTTGCCCGGCTCCTATGTTTTGGTACCTTACATTTCGCTCTACCGGCTAAGGTAGCACTAGGAGAACTACTGCGATTGTGCCCCGGGTCATCCGGACGAGCGCCTCAGTAGAGAAAGCCGAAAACTGACTGTCATGATATAGCGTGAGACTGGTCAACCACTCGATGACCTGTCGGAATGTTAGAATTCCTCTGCCTTAACGAAGGGCCATTTCCCGGCCAGGCATGTACGCACCCCGAATTCGGGAGAGTGCGGAGCCACCAGGGGCTATATAGTAGCCCCACCGTCAAACTCCTATGGCTAAGTGAAAGTGTTAAAGCATTATAGTTCGGTTGCCTCGTTCGCTGCGCTATCACCTCCTTAATAGGGCCAAGACGTTGGGTTAAGTGTGAACACACGTCTTCTATGAACACCTCCGCATTATATGCATGGGGGCTGAAGCCGACGACTGCAATCTTTTAGGTTATACACATGTATACATAAACGGCCGCACAGGAGGCATCATATTACTTTCAGGCAAAAGTATAAACACAACCCTAATAAATTTCATAAAAACATTGTGTTTACAATGGGAATACATGTCACTCAAACATGATATTCTTTGAGCACTGGGCCTCTATCAAACGAGCACCCTCGAGAACCTCTTCGAAATAGTGCTCGGCATCCACTCGGCCTATGGCCGAACCCTGCGCCGCAACAATGGTAGCATCCATCTCCGCCCAGTATGCTTTAACACGGGCAAGGGCCATCCGCGAGCCTTCTATGCACGCCGACCTCTTCATCGCATTGATGCGAGGCACCGCACCAAGGAACTGCTGCACTAAGCCGAAATAGCTGTTCGGCTTCGGCTTCTCTGGCCACATCTGATCCACGACAGACCTCATGGTGAGTCCGGACAACCTATTGAGTTCAGCTCATTCGGCTAGCTGATCAGTCAATGGAAGCGAACGCTCTGGAACGTTAAATTGCGACCAGAATAGCTTGTCCACTTCACGATCTGTTTGATCTCGGAAGTATTTGGTCGCATCAACAGCGCTCGCCGCCAAGTCCATATATGCGTTTGCCGAACTCCATAGCCGATCCAGAGGGGCATACCGTGGATCTCCGAACTTCCTCCGCAGCATGAAGGGCTTCCCAGCCTCAATATCCCCGTCTTCACGCAGCTCCTCCTTCTTCGCCCTCATAGCAGAGCGGGTGTCTTTGGTCATCATCGTGGTCTTTTCAAGGTCCGTCGCCTTCACTCGGTTTTCTTGTTCAAGGAACTGGCAACGGTCGGTAGTGTCTTTTAACTTTACAGCCATCTTGGCCATTTTCTCTTTGCTCTCACAATGCGCGGCCTTCTCGGCCCTCAAATCTTCGGCCGCCTTCAAAGCAGCCGCATTACTCCTTGCTTGTTCTTTGGCTCGGGCAAGTTCCCCCCCAAAGGGTCTCCACGGTGGCAGATCCATCTGCAGTCACAACACATTAAAGATACTGGCATCATGCTGCTCTTACTATGTGACATTCACCAGAAAGCATTACTTACCCTGTGCCTCGACAAGCCGCTTGTTAACAAGCTCTATGTCGGCATCTGCCGCATCCAGTTGCCACTTTAGTTCGGCAAACTCATTAGTCCGGTTAGCCACCGGAGTTTCCACCACCTGCACATAAAGGCGGTTTGGTTACTACCTGGGACTATGATCCTCTGTTCGCCGCCGTTCTCAACGACAACTAGAGTCTCAGGGGCTACTATCTACACAGGGCACACCTAAAAATGTGCGGTACTATCAAAAAGTATCACGTACCTCAAAGCCTATCAGTAGACTCATAAAGGCTTCATGCAATCCGCTTTCGGTGGACGAAATTCTTTCCATCACCGTACCCATTAACGTACGGTGTTCTTCTGAGATGGCCGCTCGCTCCAACAGCTCCCTCAGTACGTCCGACCGCATATCAGACGGTGCCAGACTCTTTTGTTTGCTCTCTTCAAGAGCCGGATGCTAAGGACTTCGGGTGACTAAAGGATTATCTTCTTGCCTCACCAGATCCAGAGAGGCCCTCCGTGACGACACTTCAAGGTCGCCCACTTCTTGAGCGGGGGAGTCCGGAGGAGGCGTTTCACTCTCCATCATCTCCGGATGAAGACCCCCCGAAGACGAGCTCTGCTGAGAAGGGCTAAGGTCCGAACTGCAAGATAAATGCTTCGGTTATTTTCCTTAGAAGTAAAGTAGTATATCCTCACTATTAAAGCACTTTTTGATTACTTACGGCTCGTTAGAAGGCAGATCCCCGCGCGGACTTTGTGCGGCAGGAGCACCCTCCAAGGCAGGACCCTCTGGTGGAGACTTCTTCTCCCGTTTGGAAACCTTGGTTTCCGGATCTTCAGGGGTAGTCCTCTTCCTTCCCCGGGGTGAGAGAATGCCAGATTCCTCCCCTTGGTTATCCTCCCTCACGGAGGCGCCCGTTCCCTCGGTCGGAATGGGTAGCGGTGGAGGCCTGCTTTATCCTCCTTTATTCCCCCCTTTATCTTCCTGCGAGGGCTCCGAGCAAGGTGCTAGCTCGAGCATCTTTTCCAGTACCGGATTCTCCAAGCCTTCTGGAAGGGGGGCCGAACACGGGATCATCTTCGCCTTTGTTATCCAGTCCTGGTCGAAGAGCGATTTCTCAGAATAACGTCATGATAAATGAAAGACGGTGTGTTCGGCTAGAGGATAGCTTACTCGGTCGGCGGTGCAGTTGCTGCTCAGGCCCACGTCCTGGGTAGTATCCGGACACTCTATCTGGGGTCCGAAGAATGATCTATACATCTCCTCATGCGTCAGGCCAAGGAAATTCTGAATAGCGCGCGGTCCTTCTTGGTTGAACTCCCACATGCGAAGGGGCCGGCGTTTGCATGGCTGGATTCGTCGAACCAGCATGACTTGCTGTTGGGGAACGTAGCAGAATTTTAAAATTTTCTATGCATCACCAAGATCAATCTATGGAGTCATCTAGCAACGAGGGAGAGAGGAGTGCATCTACATACCCTTGTAGATCGCGCGCGGAAGCGTTCAAGAGAACGGGGTTGATGGAGTCGTACTCGTCTCGATCCAAATCACCGATGACCTAGCACCGAACGGACGGCACCTCCGCGTTCAACACACGTACGGTTGGGAAGGCGTCTCCTCCAACTTGATCTAGCAAGGGGGAAGGAGAGGTTGATGAAGATCCAGCAGCACGACGGCGTGGTGGTGGAAGCAACGGTGATCTCGGCAGGGCTTCGCCAAGCACAGGGAGAGGGAGGAGTGTCACGGGAGGGAGAGGGAGAGGCCAGGGGCTAGGGTGCGGCTGCCCTCCCTCCCCCCACTATTTATAGGACCCCTAGGGAGGGTGCCGGCCCTAGGAGACCCAATCTCCAAGGGGGGCGGCGGCCAAGGGGGTGGCTTGCCCCCCAAGCCAAGTGGGGCGCCCCCACCCCTAGGGTTTCCAACCCTAGGCGCATGGGGAGGCCCAAGGGGGGCGCACCAGCCCACTAGGGGCTGGTTCCTCTCCCACTTAAGCCCATGGGCCCCTCCAGGATAGGTGGCCCCACCCAGTGGACCCCCGGGACCCTTCCGGTGGTCACGGTACAATACCGATTACCCCCGAAACTTTCCCGATGGCCGAAACTTGACTTCCTATATATAAATCTTCACCTCCGGACCATTCCGGAACTCCTCGTGATGTCCGGGATCTCATCTGGGACACCGAACAACTTTCGGCTTACCGTATACTCATATCTCAACAACCCTAGCGTCACCGAACCTTAAGTGTGTAGACCCTACGGGTTCGGGAGACACACAGACATGACCGAGAGGACTCTCCGGTCAATAACCAACAGCGGGATATGGATACCCATGTTGGCTCCCACATGCTCCTCGATAATTTCATCTGATGAACCACGATGTCGAGGATTCAATCAATCCGTATACAATTCCCTTTGTCAATCGGTACGTTACTTGCCCGAGACTCGATCGTCGGTATCCCAATACCTCGTTCAATCTCGTTACCGGCAAGTCACTTTACTCGTACCGTAATGCATGATCCCGTGATCAACCACTTGGTCACATTGAGCTCATTATGATGATGCATTACCGAGTGGGCCCAGAGATACCTCTCCGTCATACGGAGTGACAAATCCCAGTCTCGATTCGTGCCAACCCAACAGACACTTTCGGAGATACCTGTAGTGTACCTTTATAGTCACCCAGTTACGTTGTGACGTTTGGCACACCCAAAGCACTCCTACGGTATCCGGGAGTTGCACAATCTCATGGTCTAAGGAAATGATACTTGACATTCGGAAAAGCTATAGCAAACGAACTACACGATCTTTGAGCTATGCTTAGGATTGGGTCTTGTCCATCACATCATTCTCCTAATGATGTGATCCCGTTATCAATGACATCCAATGTCCATAGTCAGGAAACCATGACTATCTTTTGATCAACGAGCTAGTCAACTAGAGGCTCACTAGGGACGTGTTGTGGTCTATGTATTCACACATGTATTACGATTTCCGGATAACACAATTATAGCATGAATAATAGACAATTATCATGAACAAAGAAATATAATAATAACCATTTTATTATTGCCTCTAGGGCATATTTCCAACAGTCTCCCACTTGCACTAGAGTCAATAGTCTAGTTACATTGTGATGAATCGAACACCCATGCAGTTCTGGTGTTGATCATGTTTTGCTCTAGGGAGAGGTTTAGTCAACGGATCTGCCACATTCAGGTCCGTATGTACTTTACAAATATCTATGTCTCCATTTTGAACACTTTCACGAATGGAGTTGAAGCGACGCTTGATATGCCTGGTCTTCCTGTGAAACCTGGGCTCCTTGGCAAGGGCAATAGCTCCAGTGTTGTCACAGAAGAGAGTCATCGGGCCCGACGCATTGGGTATGACTCCTAGGTCGGTAATGAACTCCTTCACCCAGATTGCCTCTTGTGCTGCCTCCGAGGCTGCCATGTACTCCGCTTCACATGTAGATCCCGCCACAACGCTTTGCTTGCAACTGCACCAGCTTACTGCCCCACCATTCAAAATATACACGTATCCGGTTTGTGACTTAGAGTCATCCAGATCTGTGTCGAAGCTAGCATCGACGTAACCCTTTACGACGAGCTCTTCGTCACCTCCATAAACGAGAAACATATCCTTAGTCCTCTTCAGGTACTTCAGGATATTCTTGACCGCTGTCCAGTGTTCCATGCCGGGATTACTTTGGTACCTTCCTACCAAACTTACGGCAAGGTTTACATCAGGTCTGGTACACAGCATAGCATACATGATAGACCCTATGGCCGAGGCATAGGGGACGACACTCATCTTTTCTCTATCTTCTGCCGTGGTCGGGCATTGAGCCGTGCTCAATCTCGTACCTTGCAATACAGGCAAGAACCCCTTCTTTGACTGATCCATTTTGAACTTCTTCAATATCTTGTCAAGGTACGTACTCTGTGAAAGACCAATGAGGCGTCTCGATCTATCTCTATAGATCTTGATGCCTAATATATAAGCAGCTTCTCCAAGATCCTTCATTGAAAAACACTTGTTCAAGTAGGCCTTTATGCTTTCCAAGAATTCTATATCATTTCCCATCAACAGTATGTCATCCACATACAATATGAGAAATGCTACAGAGCTCCCACTCACTTTCTTGTAAATGCAGGCTTCTCCATAAGTCTGCGTAAACCCAAACGCTTTGATCATCTCATCAAAACGAATGTTCCAACTCCGAGATGCTTGCACCAGCCCATAAATCGAGCGTTGGAGCTTGCACACCTTGTCAGCATTCTTAGGATCGACAAAACCTTCCGGCTGCATCATATACAATTCTTCCTTAAGGAAACCATTAAGGAATGCCGTTTTGACGTCCATTTGCCATATCTCATAATCATAGAATGCGGCAATTGCTAACATGATTCGGACGGACTTCAGCTTCGCTACGGGTGAGAAAGTCTCATCGTAGTCAACCCCTTGAACTTGTCGATAACCCTTAGCGACAAGCCGAGCTTTATAGATGGTCACATTACCATCCGCGTCTGTCTTCTTCTTAAAGATCCATTTATTTTCTATGGCTCGCCGATCATCGGGCAAGTCAGTCAAAGTCCATACTTTGTTTTCATACATGGATCCTATCTCGGATTTCATGGCTTCCAGCCATTTGTCGGAATCTGGGCCCGCCATCGCTTCTTCATAGTTCGAAGGTTCACCGTTGTCTAACAACATGATTTCCAAGACAGGGTTGCCGTACCACTCTGGTGCGGAACGTGTCCTTGTGGACCTACGAAGTTCAGTAGCAACTTGATCTGAAGTTTCATGATCATCATCATTAACTTCCTATCTAGTCGGTGCAGGCACCTCAGGAACATTTTCTTGAGCTGCGCCACTTACCGGTTCAAGAGGTAATACTTCATCGAGTTCTACTTTCCTCCCACTTATTTCTTTCGAGAGAAACTCTTTCTCTAGAAAGGATCCATTCTTGGCAACAAAGATCTTGCCTTCGGATCTGAGGTAGAAGGTATACCCAATAGTTTCTTTAGGGTATCCTATGAAGACGCATTTTTCCGATTTGGGTTCGAGCTTTTCAGGTTGAAGTTTCTTGACATAAGCATCGCATCCCCAAACTTTTAGAAACGACAGCTTAGGTTTCTTCCCAAACCATAATTCATACGGTGTCGTCTCAACGGATTTCGACGGAGCCCTATTTAAAGTGAATGCGGCAGTCTCTAAAGCATAGCCCCAAAATGACAGCGGTAAATCGGTAAGAGACATCATAGATCGCACCATATCCAATAGAGTGCGATTACGATGTTCGGACACACCATTACGCTGAGGTGTTCCAGGCGGCGTGAGTTGTGAAACTATTCCACATTTCCTTAAGTGTGTGCCAAATTCGTGACTCAAGTATTCTCCCCCACGATCTGATCGCAAGAACTTGATTTTCTGTCACGTTGATTCTCAACCTCACTCTGAAATTCCTTGAACTTTTCAAAGGTCTCAGACTTGTGTTTCATTAAGTAGACATACCCATATCTACTCAAGTCATCAGTGAGGGTGAGAACATAACGATAGCCACCGCGAGCCTCAACACTCATTGGACCGCACACATCAGTATGTATGATTTCCAATAAGTTGGTTGCTCGCTCCATTGTTCCTGAGAACGGAGTCTTGGTCATTTTACCCATGAGGCATGGTTCGCACGTGTCAAATGATTCGTAATCAAGAGACTCCAAAAGTCCATCTGCATGGAGCTTCTTCATGCGTTTGACACCTATGTGACCAAGGCGGCAGTGCCACAAGTATGTGGGACTATCATTATCAACCTTACATCTTTTGGTATTCACACTATGAATATGTGTAACATTACGCTCGAGATTCATTAAGAATAAACCATTCACCAGCGGAGCATGACCATAAAACATATCTCTCATATAAATAGAACAACCATTATTCTCGGATTTAAATGAGTAGCCATCTCGAATTAAACGAGATCCTGATACAATGTTCATGCTCAAAGCTGGCACTAAATAACAATTATTGAGGTTTAAAACTAATCCCGTAGGTAAATGTAGAGGCAGCGTGCCGACGGCGATCACATCGACCTTGGAACCATCCCCGACGTGCATCGTCACCTCGTCCTTCGCCAGTCTCCGCTTATTCCTGCAACTCCTGTTTTGAGTTACAAATGTGAGCAACCGCACCGGTATCAAATACCCAGGAGCTACTACGAGTACTGGTAAGGTACACATCAATTACATGTATATCACATATACCTTTACTATTGCCGACCTTCTTGTCCGCTAAGTATTTGGGGCAGTTCCACTTCCAGTGACCACTTCCCTTGCAATAAAAACACTCAGTCTCGGGCTTGGGTCCATTCTTTGGCTTCTTCCCGGTAGCTTGCTTACCGGGCGCGGCAACTCCCTTGCCGTCCTTCTTGAAGTTCTTTTTACCCTTGCCTTTCTTGAACTTAGTGGTTTTATTCACCATCAAAACTTGATGTTCCTTTTTGATTTCCACCTCTGCTGATTCAGCATTGAATATACCTCAGGAATGGTCTTTTCCATCCCCTGCATATTGAAGTTCGTCACAAAGCTCTTGTAGCTCGGTGGAAGCGACTGAAGGATTTTGTCAATGACCGCGTCATCCGGGAGATTAACTCCCAGCTGAGTCAAGCAGTTATGTAACCCAGACATTTTGAGTATGTGCTCACTGACAGAACTATTTTCCTCCATCTTACAACTGAAGAACTTGTCAGAGACTTCATATCTCTCGACCCGGGCATGAGCTTGGAAAACCATTTTCAGCTCTTCGAACATCTCATATGCTCCGTGTCTCTCAAAACGCTTTTGGAGCCCCGGTTCTAAGCTGTAAAGCATGCCGCACTAAATGAGGGAGTAATCATCAGCATGTGACTGCCAAGCGTTCATAACGTCTTGGTTCTCTGGGATGGGTGCTTCACCTAGCGGTGCTTCTAGGACATAATCTTTCTTGGCAGCTATGAGGATGATCCTCAGGTTCCGGACCCAGTCCGTATAGTTGCTGCCATCATCTTTTAGCTTGGTTTTCTCTAGGAACGCGTTGAAGTTGAGGACAACGTGGGCCATTTGATCTACAAGACATATTGTAAAGATTTTAGACTAAGTTCATGATAATTAAGTTCATCTAATCAAATTATTCAATGAACTCCCACTCAGATAGACATCCCTCCAGTCATCTAAGTGAAACATGATCCGAGTTAACTAGGCCGTGTCCGATCATCACGTGAGATGGACTAGTCAACATCGGTGAACATCTTCACGTTGATCGTATCTTCTATACGACTCATGCTCGACCTTTCGGTCTTCCGTGTTCCGAGGCCATGTCTGTACATGCTAGGCTCGTCAAGTCAACCTAAGTGTATTGCGTGTGTAAATCCGGCTTACACCCGTTGTATTCGAACATTAGAATCTATCACACCCGATCATCACGTGGTGCTTCGAAACAATGAACCTTCGCAATGGTGCACAGTTAGGGGGAACACTTTCTTGAAATTATTACGAGGGATCATCTTATTTAAGCTACCGTCATTCTAAGAAAATAAGATGTAAAACATGATAAACATCACATGCAATCAAATAGTGACATGATATGGCCAATATCATTTGCTCCTTTTGATCTCCATCTTCGGGGCTCCATGATCAACGTTGTCACCAGCATGACACCATGATCTCCATCATCGTGTCTTCTTGAAGTTGTCTCGTCATCTATTACTTCTACTACTATGGCTAACGCTTTAGCAATAAAGTAAAGTAATTACATGATGTTTATGTTGACACGCAGGTCATAAATAAATAAAGACAACTCCTATGGCTCCTGCCGGTTGCCATACTCATCGACATGCAAGTCGTGATTCCTATTACAAGAACATGATCAATCTCATACATCACATATATCATTCATCACATCCCTTTGGCCATATCACATCACACGGCACATGCTGCAAAAACAAGTTAGACGTCCTCTAATTGTTGTTGCAACTTTTTACGTGGCTGCTATAGTTTTCTAGCAAGAACGTTTCTTACCTATGCGATGACCACAACGTGATATGCCAATTTCTATTTACCCTTCATAAGGACCCTTCTCATCGAATCCGATCTGACTAAAGTGGGAGAGACAGACACCCGCTAGCCACCTTATGCAACTAGTGCATGTCAGTCGGTGGAACCAGTCTCACGTAAGAGTACGTGTAAGGTCGGTCCGGGCCACTTCATCCCATGATGCCGCCGAATCAAGATAAGACTAGTAACGACAAGTAAATTGACAATATCGACGCCCACAACTGCTTTGTGTTCTACTCGTGCATAGAAACTACGCATAGACCTAGCTCATGATGCCACTGTTGGGGAACGTAGCAGAATTTTAAAATTTTCTACGCATCACCAAGATCAATCTATGGAGTCATCTAGCAATGAGGGAGAGATAAGTGCATCTACATACCCTTGTAGATCATGTGCGGAAGCATTCAAGAGAACAGGGTTGATGGAGTCGTACTCGTCGTGATCCAAATCATCGATGACCTAGCGCCGAACGGACGGCACCTCCGCGTTCAACACACGTACGGTTGGGAAGACGTCTCCTCCAACTTGATCCGGCAAGGGGGAAGGAGAGGTTGATGAAGATCCAGCAGCACGACGACGTGGTGGTGGAAGCAACGGTGATCTCGGCAGGGCTTCGCCAAGCACAGGGAGAGGAAGGAGTGTCACAGGAGGGAGAGGGAGAGGCCAGGGGCTAGGGTGCGGCTTCCCTCCCTTCCCCCACTATTTATAGGACCCCTATGGGGGCGCCAGCCCTAGGAGATCCAATCTCCAAGTGGGGCGGCGGCCAAGGGGGTGGCTTGCCCCCCAAGCCAAGTGGGGCGCCACCCACCCCTATGGTTTCCAACTCTAGGCGCATGGGGAGGCCCAAGGGGCGCACCAGCCCACTAGGGGCTGGTTCCCCTCCCACTTCAGCCCATGGGCCCCTTCGGGATAGGTGGCCCCACCAGGTGGACCCCCGGGACCCTTCCGGTGGTCCCGGTACAATACCGATTACCCTCGAAACTTTCCCGATGGCCGAAACTTGACTTCCTATATATAAATCTTCACCTCCGAACCATTCCGGAACTCCTTGTGACGTCCGGGATCTCATTCGGGACTCCGAACAACTTTCGGGTTACCGTATACTAATATCTCAACAACCCTAGCGTCACCGAACCTTAAGTGTGTAGACCCTACGGGTTCAGGAGACACGCAGACATGACCGAGACGACTCTCTGGTCAATAACCAACAGCGGGATCTGGATACCCATGTTGGCTCCCACATGCTCCTCGATGATCTCATCGGATGAACCACGATGTCGAGGATTCAATCAATCCATATACAATTCCCTTTGTCAATCGGTACGTTACTTGCCCGAGACTCGATCGTCGGTATCCCAATACCTCGTTCAATCTCGTTACCGGCAAGTCACTTTACTCATACCGTAATGCATGATCCCGTGATCAACCACTTGGTCACATTGAGCTCATTATGATGATGCATTACCGAGTGGGCCCAGAGATACCTCTCCGTCATACGGAGTGACAAATCCCAGTCTCAATTCGTGCCAACCCAACAGACACTTTCGGAGATACCTGTAGTGTACCTTTATAGTCACCCAGTTACGTTGTGACGTTTGGCACACCCAAAGCACTCCAAAGGTATACGGGAGTTGCACAATCTCATGGTCTAAGGAAATGATACTTGACATTCGGAAAAGCTATAGCAAACGAACTACACGATCTTTGAGCTATGCTTAGGATTGGGTCTTGTCCATCACATCATTCTCCTAATGATGTGATCCCGTTGTCAATGACATCCAATGTCCATAGTCAGGAAACCATGACTATCTTTTGATCAACGAGCTAGTCAACTAGAGGCTCACTAGGGACGTGTTGTGGTCTATGTATTCACACATGTATTACGATTTCCGGATAACACAATTATAGCATGAATAATAGACAATTATCATGAACAAAGAAATATAATAATAACCATTTTATTATTGCCTCTAGGGCATATTTCCAACACTGCATTCATAATGCACTATCTTTCGTCTTGAATCGGCTCTGATACAGGGTCCTATGAGCTTAGTAATCATATCAGTTGTGGTTGAGGCCTGAGCGGAAAGGAGGGGCAGCCACCCACTTGGCACTTCTGGGAGCTGTGATGTAAAACCACTCCTGTTGCCATAATCCGGACACCTCCGGAATAGAACCCTTTGGCCATGGAGCTCCAGCGATCTTTCTTATTAATGCGCCTCCGCACGCTACATGCTGCCCCTCGACCATCTTCGGCTTCACGTCAAAGGTCTTGAGCCACAGGCCGAAGTGAGGGGTAATGCGGAGGAAAGCCTCACATACCACAATTAATGCTGAGATGTGGAGAAAGGAGTCCGGGGCTAGATCGTGGAAATCTAGCCCGTAATAAAACATCAGCCCCCTAACAAAGGGATCCAGAGTGAGGCCTAGACCTCGGAGGAAGTGGGAGATGAACACGATGTCTTCATTGGGTTCAGGAGTAGGGACAACCTGCCCTCTGGCGGGCAGCCGATGCGAAACCTCGGCGGTCAGGTATCTGGCCTCCCTCAACTTCTTGATATCTTCTTCCGTAACGGAGGAGGGCATCCACCGGCCTTGAAGGCTAGATTCAGACATGATTGAAGGTCCGGAGCACCTGACCTGGGCTTTGGGTGTTAGAACTCGAGGCGGGGGAAGGATTCGATTGAGCACGGGAGGGAAAAAGTAAAAGTCTTGTCCCTTTATAAAGAGGGTGAATATCAAGCGTCCTCTCCGTAGCCGTTTGGGACTTGCCTATAATCTAAGAGTCCTAGATACAGTTGGGTTACCCATGACCGTATTGATGAGAATCCCGTAATTAGAGGAACATGATCTCTGCTTTGACAAGATGTGTCAAGAAACCACCTCGCGTTATGTGTGGAGCTGGTTGAAGAAAAACGGTTCGAATAATTACCTGGCCATGGCATAATGTCGTGTTGCCAAAACGTGTCAGCATATTAGATTTTTGGAAATATTATTCTCTCTACGGTAGTATGTGGAACTTATTTTGCAGGGTCGGACACTATCCTTGTGTTCAAGTTCTTCCTTGATGTATTCGGAGGAGGAACCTGCCTTGCAATGCCGAAGACAATACTGCATGCCGGATTCATTGTCATTGAAGCCTGGTTCAGGGGCTACTGAGGGAGTCCTGGATTAGGGGGTCTCCGGACAGCCGGACTATATTCTTTGGCCGGACTGTTAGACTATGAAGATACAAGATTGAAGACTTCGTCTCGTGTCCGGATGGGACTCTATTTGGCGTGGAAGGCAAGCTAGGCAATACGGATATGCATATCTCCTCCTTTGTAACCGACCTTGTGTAACCCTAGCCCTCTCCGGTGTCTATATAAACCGGAGGGTTTTAGTCCATAGGACTACACACAATCATACCATAGGCTAGCTTCTAGGGTTTAGCCTCTCCGATCTCGTGGTAGATCTACTCTTGTACTACCCATATCATCAATATTAATCAAGCAGGATGTAGGGTTTTACCTCCATCAAGAGGGCCCGAACCTGGGTAAAACTTTGTGTCCCCTGCCTCCTGTTACCATCCGCCTAGACACACAGTTCGGGACCCCCTACCCGAGATCCACCGGTTTTGACACCGACATGCCTTCTCAAGCAGAACCTTAACTCGGCCGCCGAGCCCACGGACACCGTTAAGAGGGTCCGAACTACTCTGCAGCAGGAGAGCTCGGCTTGTCAGGAGCTCTACTAGCAATTCGGCCTCCGTCGCAGTTCCGATCAAGTGGTGGCATTCGTGCCGCGCGTACATAACTACGCGCTCAAAATCCCATGGGCGTCGACGGAGGCATAGCTAGCTTCTGGTCCGTAGTACGTCTCAACCGACGTCGGATACACATATACTTTCATTTTTACTTGTTTCCTTCTCAGGTCTCAATCCCACAGGCACCATCAGATGGTCTGGTCATCGGTCCTCTTGAAGGATAAACTCACCAAGACAGCGAGAAACGCAGACATATGGGGGACTTTTTAGGTGATTCCATTAATGATAACTTTACCCGTTTTTCAGGACCCATGTGCAGCTCTCCCTTGGTTTCGGCATGTCAAATAGCATGTTGCTTATCGCACTAACTGTATCAATGCGCCTTGACGTACTAATTAAATTACAATGAGAACAGTTTGCGGCTGGAGCTGTAGGACTCCAGTGTTGGAAATATGCCCTAGAGGCAATAATAAAATGGTTATTATTATATTTCTTTGTTCATGATAATTGTCTATTATTCATGCTATAATTGTGTTATCCGAAAATCGTAATACATGTGTGAATACATAGACCACAACACGTCCCTAGTGAGCCTCTAGTTGACTAGCTCGTTGATCAAAAGATAGTCATGGTTTCCTGACTATGGACATTGGATGTCATTGATAACGGGATCACATCATTAGGAGAATGATGTGATGGACAAGACCCAATCCTAAGCATAGCTCAAAGATCGTGTAGTTCGTTTGCTATAGCTTTTCCAAATGTCAAGTATCATTTCCTTAGACCATGAGATTGTGCAACTCCCGATACCGTAGGAGTGCTTTGGGTGTGCCAAACGTCACAACGTAACTGGGTGACTATAAAGGTACACTACAGGTATCTCCGAAAGTGTCTGTTGGGTTGGCACGAATCGAGACTGGGATTTGTCACTCCGTATGATGGAGAGGTATCTCTGGGCCCACTCGGTAATGCATCATCATAATGAGCTCAATGTGACCAAGTGGTTGATCACGGGATCATGCATTACGGTATGAGTAAAGTGACTTTCCGGTAACGAGATTGAACGAGGTATTGGGATACCAACGATCGAGTCTCGGGCAAGTAACATACCGATTGACAAAGGGAATTGTATACGGATTGATTGAATCCTCGACATCGTGGTTCATCCGATGAGATCATCGAGGAGCATGTGGGAGCCAACATGGGTATCCAGATCCCGCTGTTGGTTATTGACCGGAGAGTCGTCTCGGTCATGTCTGCGTGTCTCCCGAACCCGTAGGGTCTACACACTTAAGGTTCGGTGACGCTAGGGTTGTTGAGATATTAGTATACGGTAACCCGAAAGTTGTTCGGAGTCCCAGATGAGATCCCGGACAACACGAGGAGTTCCGAAATGGTCCGGAGGTGAAGATTTATATATAGGAAGTCAAGTTTCGGCCATCGGGAAAGTTTTGGGGGTAATCGGTATTGTACCGGGACCACGGGAAGGGTCCCGGGGGTCCACCAGGTGGGGCCACCTATCCCGGAGGGGGCCATGGGCTGAAGTGGGAGGGGAACCAGCCCCTAGTGGGCTGGTGCGCCCCCCTTGGGCCTCCCCATGCGCCTAGGGTTGGAAACCCTAGGGGTGGGGGCGCCCCACTTGGCTTGGGGGGCAAGCCACCCCCTTGGCCGCCGCCCCCCTTGGGGTCCTATAAATAGTGGGGGGGAGGGAGGGCAGCCGCACCCTAGCCCCTGGCCTCTCCCTCTCCCTCCCGTGACACTCCTCCCTCTCCCTGTGCTTGGCGAAGCCCTGCCGAGATCACCGTTGCTTCCACCACCACGCCGTCGTGCTGCTGGATCTTCATCAACCTCTCCTTCCCCCTTGCTGGATCAAGTTGGAGGAGACGTCTTCCCAACTGTACCTGTGTTGAACGCGGAGGTGTCGTCCGTTCGGCGCTAGGTCATCGGTGATTTGGATCACGACGAGTACAACTCCATCAACCCCGTTCTCTTGGACGCTTCCGCGTGCGATCTACAAGGGTATGTAGATGCACTCCTCTCTCCCTCGTTGCTATATGACTCCATAGATTGATCTTGGTTATGCATAGAAAATTTTAAAATTCTGCTATGTTCCCCAATAGTGGTATCAGAGCCAGGTTTATGCGTAGTTTCTATGCACGAGTAGAACACAAAGCAGTTGTGGGCGTCGATATTGTCAATTTACTTGCCATTACTAGTCTTATCTTGATTCGGCGGCATCGTGGGATGAAGCGGCCCGGCCGACCTTACATGTACTCTTACGTGAGACTGGTTCCACCGACTGACATGCACTAGTTGCATAAGGTGGCTAGCGGGTGTCTGTCTCTCCCACTTTACTTGGATCGGATTCAATGAAAAGGGTCCTTATGAAGGGTAAATAGAAATTGGCATATCACTTTGTGGTCATCGGTAGGTAAGAAACGTTCTTGCTAGAAACCTATAGCAGCCACGTAAAAACTTGCAGCAACAATTAGAGGACGTCTAACTTGTTTTTGCAGCATGTGCTGTGTGATGTGATGTGGCCAAAAGGATGTGATGAATGATGTATGAGATTGATCATGTTCTTGTAATAGGAATCACGACTTGCATGTCGATGAGTATGACAACCGGCAGGAGCCATAGGAGTTGTCTTTATTTATTTATGACCTGCGTGTCAACATAAACATCATGTAATTACTTTACTTTATTGCTAAAGCATTAGCCATAGTAGTAGAAGTAATAGATGACGAGACAACTTCAAGAAGACACGATGATGGAGATCATGGTGTCATACCGGTGACAACGTTGATCATGGAGCCCCGAAGATGGAGATCAAAAGGAGCAAATGATATTGGCCATATCATGTCACTATTTGATTGCATGTGATGTTTATCATGTTTTACATCTTATTTGCTTAGAACGACGGTAGCTTAAATAAGATGATCCCTCGTAATAATTTCAAGAAAGTGTTCCCCCTAACTGTGCACCATTGCGAAGGTTCGTTGTTTCGAAGCACCACGTGATGATCGGGTGTGATAGATTCTAACGTTCGAATACAACGGGTGTAAGCCAGATTTACACATGCAATACACTTAGGTTGACTTGACGAGCCTAGCATGTACAGACATGGCCTCGGAACACGGAAGACCGAAAGGTCGAGCATGAGTCGTATAGAAGATACGATCAACATGAAGATGTTCACCGATGTTGACTAGTACGTCTCACGTGATGATCGAACACGGCCTAGTTAACTCGGATCATGTTTCACTTAGATGACTGGAGGGATGTCTATCTGAGTGATAGTTCATTGAATAATTTGATTAGATGAACTTAATTATCATGAACTTAGTCTAAAATCTTTACAATATGTCTTGTAGATCAAATGGCCCACGTTGTCCTCAACTTCAACGCGTTCCTAGAGAAAACCAAGCTGAAAGATGATGGCAGCAACTATACGGACTGGGTCCGGAACCTGAGGATCATCCTCATAGCTGCCAAGAAAGATTATGTCCTAGAAGCACCGCTAGGTGACGCACCCATCCCAGAGAACCAAGACGTTATGAATGCTTGGCAGTCACGTGCTGATGATTACTCCCTCATTTAGTGCGGCATGCTTTACAGCTTAGAACCGGGGCTCCAAAAGCGTTTTGAGAGACACGGAGCATATGAGATGTTCGAAGAGCTGAAAATGGTTTTCCAAGCTCATGCCCGGGTCGAGAGATATGAAGTCTCCGACAAGTTCTTCAGTTGTAAGATGGAGGAAAATAGTTCTGTCAGTGAGCACATACTCAAAATGTCTGGGTTACATAACCGCTTGACTCAGCTGGGAGTTAATCTCCCGGATGACGCGGTCATTGACAGAATCCTTCAGTCGCTTCCACCGAGCTACAAGAGCTTTGTGACGAACTTCAATATGCAGGGGATGGAAAAGACCATTCCTGAGGTATATTCAATGCTGAAATCAGCAGAGGTGGAAATCAAAAAGGAACATCAAGTGTTGATGGTGAATAAAACCACTAAGTTCAAGAAAGGCAAGGGTAAAAGAACTTCAAGAAGGACGGCAAGGGAGTTGCCGCGCCCGGTAAGCAAGCTGCCGGGAAGAAGCCAAAGAATGGACCCAAGCCCGAGACTGAGTGTTTTTATTGCAAGGGAAGTGGTCACTAGAAGCGGAACTGCCCCAAATACTTAGCGGACAAGAAGGCCGGCCACACTAAAGGTATATGTGATATATATGTAATTGATGTGTACCTTACCAGTACTCGTAGTAGCTCCTGGGTATTTGATACCGGTGCGGTTGCTCACATTTGTAACTCAAAGCAGGAGCTGCGGAATAAGCAGAGACTGGCGAAGGACGAGGTGACGATGCGCGTCGGGAATGGTTCCAAGGTCGATGTGATCGCCGTCGGCACGCTGCCTCTACATTTACCTACGGGATTAGTTTTAAACCTCAATAATTGTTATTTAGTGCGAGCTTTGAGCATGAACATTGTATCAGGATCTCGTTTAATTCGATATGGCTACTAATTTAAATCCGAGAATAATGGTTGTTCTATTTATATGAGCGATATGTTTTATGGTCATGATCCGCTGGTGAATGGTTTATTCTTAATGAATCTCGAGCGTAATGTTACACATATTCATAGTGTGAATACCAAAAGATGTAAGGTTGATAATGATAGTCCCACATACTTGTGGCACTGGCGTCTTGGTCACATAGGTGTCAAACGCATGAAGAAGCTCCATGCAGATGGACTTTTGGAGTCTCTTGATTACGAATCATTTGACACGTGCGAACCATGCCTCATGGGTAAAATTACCAAGACTCCGTTCTCAGGAACAATGGAGCGAGCAACCAACTTATTGGAAATCATACATACTGATGTGTGCGGTCCAATGAGTGTTGAGGCTCGCGGTGGCTATCGTTATGTTCTCACCCTCACTGATGACTTGAGTAGATATGGGTATGTCTACTTAATGAAACACAAGTCTGGGACCTTTGAAAAGTTCAAGGAATTTCAGAGTGAGGTTGAGAATCAACGTGACTAGAAAATCAAGTTCTTGCGATCAGATCATGGGGGAGAATACTTGAGTCATGAATTTGGCACACACTTAAGGAAATGTGGAATAGTTTCACAACTCACGCTGCCTGGAACACCTCAGCGTAATGGTGTGTCCAAATGTCGAAATCGCACTCTATTGGATATGGTGCGATCTATGATGTCTCTTACCGATTTACCGCTGTCATTTTGGGGCTACGCTTTAGAGACTGCCGCATTCACTTTAAATAGGGCTCCATCGAAATCCGTTGAGACGACACCGTATGAATTATGGTTTGGGAAGAAACCTAAGCTGTCGTTTCTAAAAGTTTGGGGATGCGATGCTTATGTCAAGAAACTTCAACCTGAAAAGCTCGAACCCAAATCGGAAAAATGCGTCTTCATATGATACCCTAAAGAAACTATTGGGTATACCTTCTACCTCAGATCCGAAGGCAAGATCTTTGTTGCCAAGAATGGATCCTTTCTAGAGAAAGAGTTTCTCCTGAAAGAAATAAGTGGGAGGAAAGTAGAACTCGATGAAGTATTACCTCTTGAACCGGTAAGTGGCGCGGCTCAAGAAATTGTTCCTGAGGTGCCTGCACCGACTAGAGAGGAAGTTAATGATGATGATCATGAAACTTCATATCAAGTTGCTACTGAACTTTGTAAGTCCACAAGGACACGTTCCGCACCAGAGTGGTACGGCAACCCTGTCCTGGAAATCATGTTGTTAGACAATGGTGAACCTTCGAACTATGAAGAAGCGATGGCGGGCCCAGATTCTGACAAATGGCTGGAAGCCATGAAATCCGAGATAGGATCCATGTATGAAAACAAAGTATGGGCTTTGACTGACTTGCCCGATGATCGGCGAGCCATAGAAAATAAATGGATCTTTAAGAAGAAGACAGACGCAGATGGTAATTTGACCATCTATAAAACTCGGCTTGTCGCTAAGGGTTATCGACAAGTTCAAGGGGTTGACTATGATGAGACTTTCTCACCCGTAGCGAAGCTGAAGTCCGTCCGAATCATGTTAGCAATTGCCGCGTTCTATGATTATGAGATATGGCAAATGGACGTCAAAACGGCATTCCTTAATGGTTTCCTTAAGGAAGAATTGTATATGATGCAGCCGGAAGGTTTTGTCGATCCTAAGAATGCCAACAAGGTGTGCAAGCTCCAACGCTCGATTTATGGGCTGGTGCAAGCATCTCGGAGTTGGAACATTCGTTTTGATGAGATGATCAAAGCGTTTGGGTTTACGCAGACTTATGGAGAAGCCTGCATTTACAAGAAAGTGAGTGGGAGCTCTGTAGCATTTCTCATATTGTATGTGGATGACATACTGTTGATGGGAAATGATATAGAATTCTTGGAAAGCATAAAGGCCTACTTGAACAAGTGTTTTTCAATGAAGGATCTTGGAGAAGCTGCTTATATATTAGGCATCAAGATCTATAGAGATAGATCGAGACGCCTCATTGGTCTTTTATAGAGTACGTACCTTGACAAGATATTGAAGAAGTTCAAAATGGATCAGTCAAAGAAGGGGTTCTTGCCTGTATTGCAAGGTACGAGATTGAGCACGGCTCAATGCCCGACCACGGCAGAAGATAGAGAAAAGATGAGTGTCGTCCCCTATGCCTCGGCCATAGGGTCTATCATGTATGCTATGCTGTGTACCAGACCTGATGTAAACCTTGCCTTAAGTTTGGTAGGAAGGTACCAAAGTAATCCCGGCATGGAACACTGGATAGCGGTCAAGAATATCCTGAAGTACATGAAGAGGACTAAGGATATGTTTCTCGTTTATGGAGGTGACGAAGAGCTCGTCGTAAAGGGTTATGTCGATGCTAGCTTCGACACAGATCTGGATGACTCTAAGTCACAAACTGGATTAAGTGTATATTTTGAATGGTGGGGCAGTAAGCTGGTGTAGTTGCAAGCAAAGCGTTGTGGCGGGATCTACATGTGAAGCGGAGTACATGGCAGCCTCGGAGGCAGCGCAAGAGGCAATCTGGGTGAAGGAGTTCATTACCGACCTAGGAGTCATACCCAATGCGTCGGGCCCGATGACTCTCTTCTGTGACAACACTAGAGCTATTGCCCTTGCCAAGGAGCCCAGGTTTCATAGGAAGACCAGGCATATCAAGCGTCGCTTCAACTCCATTCGTGAAAGTGTTCAAAATGGAGACATAGATATTTGTAAAGTACATACGGACCTGAATGTGGCAGATCCGTTGACTAAACCTCTCCCTAGAGCAAAACATGATCAACACCAGAACTGCATGGGTGTTCGATTCATCACAATGTAACTAGACTATTGACTCTAGTGCAAGTGGGAGACTGTTGGAAATATGCCCTAGAGGCAATAATAAAATGGTTATTATTATATTTCTTTGTTCATGATAATTGTCTATTATTCATGCTATAATTGTGTTATCCGGAAATCATAATACATGTGTGAATACATAGACCACAACACGTCCCTAGTGAGCCTCTAGTTGACTAGCTTGTTGATTAAAAGATAGTCATGGTTTCCTGACTACGGACATTGGATGTCATTGATAACGGGATCACATCGTTAGTAGAATGGTGTGATGGACAAGACCCAATCCTAAGCATAGCTCAAAGATCATGTAGTTCATTTGCTATAGCTTTTCCGAATGTCAAGTATCATTTCCTTAGACCATGAGATTGTGCAACTCCCGGATACCGTAGGAGTGCTTTGGGTGTGCCAAACATCACAAGTAACTGGGTGACCATAAAGGTACACTATAGGTATCTCTGAAAGTGTCTGTTGGGTTGGCACGAATCGAGACTGGTATTTGTCACTCCGTATGATGGAGAGGTATCTCTGGGCCCACTCGGTAATGCATCATCATAATGAGCTCAATGTGACCAAGTGGTTGATCACGGGATCATGCATTACGGTATGAGTAAAGTGACTTGCCGGTAACGAGATTGAACGAGGTATTGGGATACCGACGATCGAGTCTCGGGCAAGTAACGTACCGATTGACAAAGGGAATTGTATACGGATTGATTAAATCCTCGACGTCGTGGTTCATCCGATGAAATCATCGAGGAGCATGTGAGATCCAACATGGGTATCCAGATCTTGCTGTTGGTTATTGACCGAAGAGTCGTCTCGGTCATGTCTGCGTGTCTCCCGAACCCGTAGGGTCTACACACTTAAGGTTCGGTGACGCTAGGGTTGTTGAGATATTAGTATATGGTAACCTGAAAGTTGTTCGGAGTCCCGGATGAGATCCCGGATGTCACGAGGAGTTCCGGAATGGTCCAGAGGTGAAGATTTTTATATAGGAAGTCAAGTTTCGGCCATCGGGAAAGTTTCGGGGGTAATCGGTATTGTACCGGGACCACCGGAAGGGTCTCGGGGGTCCAGCGGGTGGGGCCACCTATCCCCGAGGGGCCCATGGGCTGAAGTGGGAGGGGAACTAGCCCCTAGTGGGCTGGTGCGCCCCCCTTGGGCCTCCCCATGCGCCTAGGGTTGGAAACCCTAGGGGTGGGGGGCGCCCCACATGGCTTGGGGGGCAAGCCACCCCCTTGGCCGCCGCCCCCCTTGGAGATTGGATCTCCTAGGGCCGGTGCCCCCCTAGGGGTCCTATAAATAGTGGGGGGAGGGAGGGCAGCCGCACCCTAGCCCCTGGCCTCTCCCTCTCCCTCCCGTGACACTCCTCCCTCTCCCTGTGCTTGGCGAAGCCCTGCCGAGATCACCGTTGCTTCCACCACCACGCCGTCGTGCTGCTGGATCTTCATCAGCCTCTCCTTCCCCCTTGCTAGATCAAGTTGGAGGAGACGTCTCCCCAACCGTACGTGTGTTGAACGCGGAGGTGCCGTCCGTTCGGCCCTAGGTCATCGGTGATTTGCATCACGATGAGTACGACTCCATCAACCCCGTTCTCTTGAACGCTTCCGCGCGCGATCTACAAGGGTATGTAGATGCACTCCTCTCTCCCTCGTTGCTAGATGACTCCATAGATTGATCTTGGTGATGCGTAGAAAAATTTAAAATTCTGCTACATTCCCCAACATCCAGCTTTTTTGTACCTTTTATGTTTTCTTTCATTTTTCCGCTCCCCTGTGGGTAATCCTATCAGGTAGCACCCATACACTTTGGTACACTCGATGCTTGCTAGGGGCTTCATAGCACCCCACATTACGACAACAAAAGTCCGAACACTTTTTCTAAGTATAGTTCGGCACCCCGAATTGAGCATTATATGCATTGGCTCCGAATCATGTCTTTGGTCTATAGTTGGGTTGCCCGGCTCATATGCTTGCTACCTTACATTCCACTAAATCGGCTAAGGTAGTAAAGGGAGAACTACTGCAATTGTGCCTTGGTTTATCTAGAGGAGCACCTCAGTAGAAAAAGCCGAAAACTGACTGTTCGGAGGTTGCAAATCATTGGAGATTTCTTCCGCATTACGCGGAGGACTGGTACTTCCCGATCAGACGCTTATAGCACTCTAGTTCGGATATTAGGGGCTGCGCCCATGTTTTTATTGTCGCACTCCTATGGCTAAGTGAGGGCATTACAGCCGCATAGTCTAGTTGCCTTGTTCGTTGCACTAAACAACTCCTTCAAGGACCATCTAATTGGATCAAGATTGTTTAGATTCCATCTCGAACACCCCCGTACTACCTACGTGGGGGCAGAAGCCGATGACTGGTTAACCCTCAGATTTCATACAACATGGCCGCACAGGAAGTAAAAAATAAAAACATAACAAGCATTATATGGCATAAACACTTTGTTTTACAAGGTAGAGGGAGCTTGAGTACATTCACTCAAAGATAATGTCTTTTGCACAATGATCCGCAACAATGCGGGATCCCTCCAGGACACCATCAAAATATAACTCGGGTCAGCGGTGCTCCTTGCCCTTAGGTGGCCGCTCAGTCATTAGCTTCTTGGCATCCATCTTTGCCCAATGCGTCTTGACGCAGGCAAAGGCCATCCATGCACCTTCGATACAGACCGACCGCTTTATAACCTCAAGACGGGGGCAGGCATCAACAAGCCGCTTCACAAGTCCGAAGTAGCTGCTAGGCATTGGCGCGACAGGCCATAGTCGGACTATCAGCTCCTTCATGGCTAGCTCGGCCGCCTTGTGTAGCTCGACCAGCTGTTTCAGCTGGTCGCTGAAGGACACCGGATGTTCGGGCACAAGATATTGAGACCAGAACAGCTTCTCCATAGAGCTCCCCTCCTCGGCTCGATAGAACTCGGCAGGGTCCGATACGCTGCGCGGCAAATCCGTAAACGCCCCTGGAGAGCCCCAAATTCGGGTAAGTAATAGGAACGTTTCCTTCATAGACTTTCTTTGCATAATGAAAGCCTTACCCGCCGCGATCTTCCGGGCCGCCTAGATTTCCTGAAGGGCGCTATGGGTTCGCCTCGAGCCTCCTGCATGCTCTGGAGGGCCTTCGCAAGTTCAGACGCTTGCATCTTGGAATCACGCTCCAAGGATTCACACTTCTTGACGGCGTCCTAGAGCTCTTGCTGAACCTCGCCAACCCGGGCCTCGTGCTTCTCGCGCGTGGTTTGTTCCTTGTCTGCTTTGTCCTCGGCCATCTTTAATGCCTTCTTGAGGGCCGCCACCTCGGTCGTGGCCCCTAATAAAGTCCATGACACTTTAGTCATCACGAACCATTCATCCTTCCTAAAAATACATGCAGGTTACTACATACCTTTTCTGTCCTCTAGCTGCTTCTTCACGAGGCCGAGCTCTTTCTCGGCCCGCTCCAGGTCCTGCTTCAGTCCGGAGACCTCCGCAGTGTGAGCGGCAGAAGCCAGCAGCGACGCCTGCTTATTCACATAGACATATTATGTTAGACTCCTGCAAAAATTATTTTGATTCCCTGTTCGGCTTTTCCTTTCTGGACACCGAACAGAGCATCAGGGGCTACTGTCCACATTGTGATATTTTTTCTATAATTGTTACCTCAAAGCCTTTCAAAAGGCTAGTGCAGGCCTCGGTCAGTCCGCTTTTGGCGGACTGAATCTTTTCGATCACCGTACCCATAAGGACACGGTGCTCATCCACAATGGCGGCACCTCGCAGCGCCTCCAGCAGATTGTCCGATGCCTCTGGTTGGACAGAGGTCATTGGTGGAACAGACACACCACCGCCTTTCGGGGAAGGCCGTTCGCTAGACTCCAGAGCCGTATAGGTTTCCGGAATGGTATCCAGCTAAGGGCCGAAGAGAACTTGGCCCCCACTGCCAGTCCCCATGGGGGCTTTTCCCCCATGTGTCCGGCAACCAAGGAGTCATCCTACGACACCACCTTAACGATTTCTAGAATCTCCCCCTGGTGTGGGCAGATCCTCTGGGACGCCACCTCGTCATCACCCTTGGGTGAGGCAGAATGAGCGGGCGGCAGAGACATGCTAGCCATCTCCTTTGAGTCCAGTGAATCCTCTGTCGAGGATCATGGGGAACTGTCGTGGGCCAGACCGTAATGGTGTAGTTTAAACATATTAATATTATAAACTGGAAAGGCCAGGTATTGGGAGGTGCATAGGGTTTTGGTACTTACAAGGCAGCCCGAGGCTTGGTCCAGGGCATTCGCTCCGGACTGCTTTTGACATCCCATGCGGAGTTATCCGCAAGGGAGCCCTTCCCTCTCTTGGGCGCTTTCACCTCCAGATTTGTGGAGGCCTCTCTTTTCTTCTTTCCCCCTCTGGGGGAAGCCGCTTTCTTCTTCCTCCTCGCCGTCGTCTTTGGCGACCGAAGAGCCAGTCTCATCTTCGGACGACATGTCCGAAGCACCTTTTCGGTGAAGGCCGCTCCTGCTCCCTTTGGTCGTCTACTTGGCCTTCTTCTCCGGCACATCATAAGGCGCCGGAAATAGCATTTTCGTTAGGAGTGGGGTTTCCCCGTCTTCGGGAAGTGCAGCGAGACAATTAATCCGCTCTGCTATGTCGATCCAGGCCTAAAAATTAATAGGAAGGCTTAGAATCCTTCCTAAAATATGCCAGTAAAGGCTATACCTTGAATACATGAAAGAACTTACCGAATTGGCCTAGCGCTTTAAGCTGAGCCCACGATCTTCGGTCGTGGGTAGTGGTGTCTCGCCGACCTTGAAGAGCACTTTCCAGATATCTTCATGCGTTGTGCCGAAGAGCTCTCGTAGCGTCTGATGCTTGGCCAGATTGAATTCCCACAAACAGAAGTCTGGTGTTGGCACGGAAGGATCCGACGAATGAGCATAACCTGGATCACGTTGACGAGTTTGATCATCTTGGTTAGCATGTTCTGAATGCACGTCTGGAGCCCAGTCAGCTCGCTCGAAGAGCCTTAGGCGAGGCCCTTCTCTTGCCAGGAGGTAAGCTGCAGCGGAGTTCCAGATCGAAATTCGGGGGCCGCCGCCTAGTTGGTGTTGCGCGGCTTGGTGATGTAGAACCACCCCGACTGCCACCCCTTCACCATCTCCACGAAGGAACCTCCGGGCCATATCACGTTGGGCATCTTGCCCACCATGGCGCCCCCGCACTCTGCCTGTTGGCCTCTCACCACCTTCGGCTTTACGCTAAAAGTCTTCGGCCATATGCTGAAGTGAGGCGGGATGCGGAGGAAGGCCTCGCAAACGATTATAAATGCTGAGATGTTGAGGACAAAGTTGTGGGCTAGATCATGGAAATCTAGCCCATAGTAAAACATTAGTCCGCGGACGAATGGGTGGAGAGGGAATCCCAGCCCACAGACGAAATGTGCAAGAAACACAACCCTCTCATGGGGTTCTGGGGTAGGGACGATCTGTCCTTCGGCTGGGAGACGGTGAACTATCTCCTTAGCCAGGTATCCGGTCTCTCGAAGCTCCTTGATGTCCTTCTTCTTAACAGAAGAAGCCATCCACTTGCCACCTGCTCCGGATCCGGACATGGTGGAGTACTTTCTCGAGTGGGAAACATATGAGAACTTGGGCACTGGAGCTCAAGAATGGAAAGGCAGAAGAAGAGAGAAGGCGTGGGAGAAGAAAGGGGAGTCTTATCTCCTTATAAAGGCAATGAATATTGAACGCCACCCCACTCGCCTAAAAATTCGCCTGCTCCTGAGGGCTGTGTAAATGGCAGGGTTGGGTTACCCGCGCCCGTATTGATGAGAATCCCACAATAAGGGAACACGATCTCTGCTTTGACAAGACATGCCAATGGCAACTGCGTCTCGAAACATGGAGCGGCAGGCAAAAAACGGTTCAAAATTATGACCGGATGGACGTGATGTCATGTTGTAAAAGTTGTCAGTGGATTGGACTCGTGTATTATTATATTCTCTCTACAGTTGTGTGTGGTGTGTGTTACAGATCTAGACACGATCAGTTCATCCGAAGACTATTTTGGAGTTCAGAAGGAGGAACCCGCCTTGCAATGCCTAAGACAGCACTACACGCCGGATACCTTGTCATTAAAGCCAGGTTCAGGGGCTACTGAGGGAGTCCTGGTCTAAGGGATCCTCGGGCGTCCGGCCTATTAGCCAAGGGTCGGACTGATGGGCTATGAAGATACGAAGACCGAAGATTGCACCCGTGTTCGGATAGGACTCTCCTTGGCGTGGAAGGCAAGCTTGGCGACTGGATATGTAGATTCCTTCCTCTATAACCGACCTTGTGTAATCCTAGATCCTCCCAGTGTCTATATAAACTGGAGGACTTAGTCCGGATAAGAGACTCATTATCATAGCCATACAAGCTAGACCTCTAGGGTTTAGCCATTACGATCTCGAGGTAGATCAACTCTTGTAATACTCATATTCATCAATATCAATCAAGCAGGACGTAGCATATTATCTCCATAGAGAGGGCCCGAACCTGGGTAAACATCGTGTCCCTTGTCTCCTGTTACCATCGACCTTAGACGCATAGTTCGGGACCCCCTACCCGAGATCCGCCAGTTTTGACATCGACACCTGCCCACGTATATAAAGGAGGGAGAGGGATGAGGCCGGCCAGGGGGCACGCCATAAGGGGGGAGTCCTACTAGGACCCCCCCCCCCTCTTATTCCTTCTCATGGAGGGGGAAAGGGGGAAGGAGAGGGAGGAGGAGAAGGAAAGGGGAACCGCCCCCTCCCCTAGTCCAATTCAGACTCCCATGGGGGGGGGCAGCCACCACTTGTGGGCAGCCTCCTCTCTCCCCTATGGCCCATAGTGGCCCATAACTTTCCCCTGGAGGTTCCGGTAACCTCCCGGTACTCCGAAAAATACCCAAAACGATCCGGAATCGTTCCGGTGTCCGAATACTATCGTCCAATATATAAATCTTCACCTCTCAACCATTTTGATACTCCTTGTCTTGTCCGTGATCTCATCCGGGACTACGATCAATCTTTGGTCACCAAAACACATAACTCATAATACAAATCGTCATCGAACGTTAAGCGTGCGGACCCGACGGGTTCGAGAACTATGTAGAGATGACCGAGACAAATCTCCGGTCAATAACCAACATCGGAACCTGGATGCTCATATTGGTTCCTACATATCTACGAAGATCTTTATCGGTCAAACCATAATGACAACATACGTTATTCCCTTTGTCATCGGTATGTTACTTGCCCGAGATTCGATCGTCGGTATCCTCATACATAGTTCAATCTCATTACCAGCAAGTCTCTTTACTCGTTCCGTAATCCATCATCCCGCAACTAACTCATCAGTCACATTGCTTGCAAGGCTTATTATGATGTGCATTATCGAGAGGGCCCAAAGATACCTCTCCGATACTCGGAGTGACAAATCCTAATCTCGATCTATGCCAACCCAACGAACACCTTTGGAGATACCTGTAGAGCATCTTTATAATCACCCAGTTACATTGTGATGTTTGATAGCACACAAGGTATTCCTCTGGTATTCGGGAGTTGCATAATCTCATAGTCAAAGGAATATGTATACGTCATGAAGAAAGCAATAGCAATAAAACTTAACGATCATTATGCTAAGCTAACGGATGGGTCTTGTCCATCACATCATTCTCCTAATGATGTGATCTCGTTCATCAAATGACCACACATGTCTATGGTTAGGAAATATAACCATATTTGATCAACGAGCTAGTCTAGTAGAGGCTTACTAGGGACACTGTGTTTTGTCTATGTATCCACACATGTATCAAGTTTCCGGTTAATACAATTCTAGCATGAATAATAAAAATTTATCATGATATAATGAAATATAAATAACAACTTTATTATTGCCTCCAGGGCATATATCCTTCAGTAGCACCCCCAAAGTTGAATGATATGGTTATATTGTGTCCTAGTTTCTCTTTTGTATTTGCGGATGCTTACATAGAGGGTATAATCGTAAGTACATTGTTTGTTCAAGTAAGAACACCACATTCTTATAGGTTCCACCACACAACAAATTATAAAAGTGATGAATGTTAACTCAATGAAACTAGATGAAAGTAATTTGGTGAATCTCCCGTGTGTCGCCGAGAGCAATTTGATTTCTAAGTATTACAATCGGTTTGTCCTTAGCACAATTAAGGATTGGGCCACTTGCTGCACTGTGATGACCCACAAGTATAGGGGATCAATCATAGTCCTTTCGATAATTAAGAGTGTCATACCCAACGAGGAGCAGAAGGAAATGACAAGTGGTTTTCAGCAAGGTAATCTCTGCAAGCACTGAAATTGTCGGTAACGAGTATTGATACGTCTCCAACGTATCTATAATTTTTGATTGTTCCATGCTATTATATTATCAATCTTGGATTTTTTTGTAATCATTTTATAGTCATTTTATATCATTTTTTGGTACTAACCTATTGACATAGTGCCAAGTGCTAGTTGCTGTTTTTTGCATGTTTTTACATCCCAGAAAATAAATACCAAACAGAGTCCAAATGCCACGAAACTTTACGGAGATTTTTTATGGACCGGAAGACACCTAATGGGCCAAGGATTCGCCTGGGGGTGCTCTGAGGAGAGCACAACCCACCAGGGCGCGTCAGGAGGCATAGGCGCGCCCTGGTGGGTTGTGCCCACTTCGGGTGCCCCCGGACTGCCTCTTTGCTCTATAAATACCCCAATATTCCAGAAACCCTAGGGGAGTCGACGAAAATCAATTCCAGCCGCCGCAGAGTCCAGAACCACCAGATCCAATCTAGACACCATCACGGATGGGGTTCACCACCTCCATTGGTGCCTCTCCGATGATGTGTGAGTAGTTCTTTGTAGACCTTCGGGCCATAGTAAGTAGCTAGATGGCTTCCTCTCTCTTGTTTGATTCTCAATACAATGGTATCTTGGAGATCCATATGATGTAACTATTTTTGCGTTGTGTTTGTTGGGATCGGGTGAACTTTGAGTTTATGATCAGATCTATCTTTTTATATCCATGAAAGTATTTAAGCTTCTTTGATCTCTTTTATGCATGATTGCTTATAGCCTCGTATTTCTTCTCCGATATTTGGGTTTTGTTTGTCCAACTTGATCTATTTATCTTGCAACGGGAAGAGGTGCTTTGTAGTGGGTTCGATCTTATGGTGCTTGATCCCAGTGATAGAAGGGGAACCGACACGTATGTATCGTTGCTACTAAGGATAAAATGATGGGGTCTATCTCTACATAGATAGATCTTGTCTACATCATGTCATTGTTCTTATTGCATTACTCAGTTTCTCCATGAACTTAATACACTAGATGCATGCTGGATAGCGGTCGATGTGTGGAGTAATAGTAGTAGATGCAGGCAGGAGTCGGTCTACTAATCTTGGACGTGATGCCTATGTAACGATCATTGCCTGGATATCGTCATGAGTATTTGAAGTTCTACCAATTGCCCAACAGTAATTTGTTTACCCACCGTTTGCTATTTTTCTCGAGAGAAGTCACTAGTGAAACCTATGGCCCCCGGGTCTCTTTCTCATATTATTTGCCTTCACAATCTATTTTGTTTGTCTTTTATTTTCAGATCTATTAAACCCAAAATACAAAAATACCTTGCTGAAATTTATTTTATTTTGTGTTCGATCTATCAATATTTACAACTTTCTCCCATCAACGCACCAATTTCTGGCACCGTTACCCGAAAGGGATTGACAACCCCTTTAACACGTCGGGTTGCGAGTATTTGTTATTTGTGTGCAGGGGCTGTTTACGTTGTGTTGCTTGGTTCTCTTACCGATTCGATAACCTTGGTTTCATATCTGAGGGAAATACCTACCGCCGCTGTGCTGCATCATCCCTTCCTCTTTGGGGAAATACCGACATAGCTTCAAGCGACATCAAAAGGAATTTCTGGCGCCCTTGCTAGGGAGGATCTTCAACATATACTAGGTTCCTAATCACAAATCTCATCTCCTCGCAATTTACATTATTGGCCATTTGCCTCTCATTTTCCTCTCCCCCAATTCACAAAAAAATTCCATTTTATTCGCCCCTCTTTTCCGTTCACCGTTTTCTTGCTAGATCTGTTTTTGAGTGCAATCTTGTTGTGTAGTCATCATGACTCAAGAGAACACCAAGTTGTGTGATTTCTCAAATACCAACAACAATGATTTTATTGGCACTCCGCTTGCTCCTCCCGCCACTAGTGCGGAGACTTGTGATATTAATACTGCTTTGTTGAATCTTGTTATGAAAGATCAATTTTCTAGTACTCCTAATGAGGATGTCGCGTCGCATCTCAATACCTTCATGGAATTATGCGATATTCAAAAGAAAAAAGATGTGTACAATGATGTTGTGAAGATGAAATTATTTCCGTTCTCTTTGCGTGATTCTGCAAAAATTTGGTTCTCTTATTTGCCTCGCAATAGCATCAATTCTTGGAATAAGTGCAAAGATGATTTTATCACTAAGTATTTTCCGCCCGTAAAAAATATTTCCCTTAGAACCTAGATCATGAATTTCAAGCAACTTGAACATGAGCATGTTGCACAATCTCAGGAAAGGATGAAAATGATGCTAAGGAATTGCCCAACTCATGGGTTAAATCTTTGGATGATCATACAAAAATTTTATGCGGGATTGAATTTTGTTTCTCGTAATCTTTTAGATTCTACCGCGGGTGTACTTTTTGTCGGGGAACATAGCAGAAATTCAAAATTTTCCTACGTGTCACCAAGATCTATCTATGGAGAGACCAGGAACGAGGGGAAGGAGAGTGCATCTACATACCCTTGTAGATCGCTACGCGGAAGCGTTCAAGTGAACGGGGTTGATGGAGTCGTACTCGTCGTGATTCAAATCACCGATGATCCTAGTGCCGAACGGACGGCACCTCCGTGTTCAACACACGTACAGCCCGGTGACGTCTCCCATGCCTTGATCCAGCAAGGAGAGAGGGAGAGGTTGAGGAAGACTCCATCCAGCAGCACCACAACGGCGTGGTGGTGGTGGAGGAGCGTGGTACTCCAGCAGGGCTTCGCCAAGCACCGCAAGAGACGAGGAGGGAGAGGGGTAGGCCTGCGCCAAGAAGGAGAGGAACTCGTGTATGTTGGGCAGCCCAAACCTCAAGTATATATAGGGGAAGGGGAGGGGCTGCGCCCCCACCTAGGGTTCCCTCCCTAGGGGTGGCGGCAGCCCCCTAGATCCCATCTAGGGGCGGCCAAGGGGAGGGGAGAGGGGGGCGCACCACTAGGTAGGCCTTAGGCCCATCTGAGCCTAGGGTTTGCCCCCTTCCACTCTCCCTTGCGCCTTGGGCCTTGGTGGGGGGCGCACCAGCCTAGCTGGGGCTGGTCCCCTCCCACACTTGGCCCATGCAGCCCTCCGGGGCTTGTGGCCCCACTTGGTGGACCCCCGGGACCCTCCCGGTGGTCCTGGTACGTTACTGATAAAACCCGAAACTTTTCCGGTGACCAAAATAGGACTTCCCATATATAAATCTTTACCTCCGGACCATTCCGGAACTCTCGTGACGTCCGGGATCTCATCCGGGACTCCGAACAACATTCGGTAACCACGTATATCTATTCCCTATAACCCTAGCATCATCAAACCTTAAGTGTGTAGACCCTACGGGTTCGGGAACAATGCAGACATAACCGAGATAACTCTCCCGTTAATAACCAACAGCGGGATCTGGATACCCATGTTGGCTCCCACATGTTCCACGATGATCTCATCGGATGAACCACGATGTCAAGGACTTAATCAATCCCGTATACAATTCCCTTTGTCTAGCGGTACAATACTTGCCCGAGATTCGATCGTCGGTATCCCGATACCTTGTTCAATCTCGTTATCGGCAAGTCTCTTTACTCATTCCGTAACACATCATCCCGTGATCAACTCATTGATCACATTGTGCACATTATGATGATGTCCTACCGAGTGGGCCCAGAGATACCTCTCCGTTTACACGGAGTGACGAATCCCAGTCTCGATTCGTGCCAACCCAACAGACACTTTCGGAGATACCTGTAGTGTACCTTTATAGCCACCCAGTTACGTTGTGACGTTTGGCACACCCAAAGCACTCCTACGGTATCCGGGAGTTGCACAATCTCATGGTCTAAGGAAATGATACTTGACATTAGAAAAGCTTTAGCATACGAACTACATGATCTTGTGCTAGGCTTAGGTTTGGGTCTGGTCCATGACATCATTCTCCTAATGATGTGATCCCGTTATGAACGACATCCAATGTCCATGGTCAGGAAACCGTAACCATCTATTGATCAACTAGCTAGTCAACTAGAGGTTTACTAGGGACATGGTGTTGTCTATGTATCCACACATGTATCTGAGTTTCCTATCAATACAATTCTAGCATGGATAATAAACGATTATCATGAACAAGGAAATATAATAATAACCAATGTATTATTGCCTCTAGGGCATATTTCCAACAGTCTCCCACTTGCACTAGAGTTAATAATCCAGTTCACATCGATATGTGATTAACACTCAAGGTCACATCCCCATGTGACTAACACCCAAAGAGTTCTGGGTTTGATCATGTTATGCTTGTGAGAGAGGTTATAGTCAACGGGTCTGAACCTTTTAGATCCGTGTGTGCTTTACAAATCTCTATGTCATCTCCTAGATGCAGCTACCACGTTCTATTTGGAGCTATTCCAAATAACTGTTCTACTATACGAATCCAGATTACTACTCAGAATAATCTGGATTAGTGTCAAAGTTTGCATCGGCGTAACCCTTTACGACGAACTCTTTTACCACCAACATAATCGAGAAAATTCCTTAGTCCACTAGTTACTAAGGATAACTTTAACCGTTGTCCTGTGATCCATTCTTGGATCACTCTTGTACCCCTTGACTGACTCATGGCAAGGCACACTTCAGGTGCGGTACACAGCATAGCATACTGTAGAGCCTACATCTAAAGCATAGGGGACGACCTTCGTCCTTTCTCTCTATTCTGCCGCGGTCAGGTTTCGAGTCTTACTCAATGTTCACACATTATAACACAGCCAAGAACTCCTTCTTTGCCGATCCATTTTGAACTCCTTCAAAATCATGTCAAGGTATGTGCTCATTTGAAAGTACCATTAAGCATTTCGATCTATCCTTATAGATCTTGATGCTCAATGTTCAAGTAGCTTAATCCAGGCTTTCCATTGAGAAACACTTTCCAAATAACCCTATATGCTTTCCAGAAATCCTACGTCATTTCTGACCAACAATATGTCAACAACATATATTCATCAGAAATTCTATAGTGCTCCCACTCACTTCTTTGGAAATACAAGTTTCTCATAAACTTTGTATACACCCAAAATCTTTGATCATCATCAAAGCGTATATTCCAACTCCGAGATGCTTACTCTAGTCCTTAGAAGGATTGCTAGAGCTTTGCATACTTGTTAGCATCTTTCAGGATTGTTAAAACCTTCTGGTTGTATCACATACAACCTTTCCTCAAAAAACGTGAGGAAAGAATGTTTTTGACATCCTATCTGCAAGATTTCATAAATAATGCAGTGACTGCTAATATAATTCCAACGGACTCTTAGCATCGCTACGAGTGAGAAAGTCTCACCGTAGTCAACTCCTTGAACTTGTCGGGAAACATCTTAACGACAAGTCGAGCTTTCTTAATGGTGACATTTACCATCATTGTCCGTCTTCCTTTTAAAATCCATCTGTACTCAACAGCCTTACGACTATCGAGCCGTTCTGCCAAAGTCTACACTTTGTTTTCATACATGGATCCTCTCTCGGATTATATGGCCTCGAGTCATTTTGGAATCCAGGCCCACCATCGCTTCTCCATAGCTCGTAGGTTCATTGTTGTCTAGCAACATGACTTCCAAGACAGGATTACGTACCACTCTGAAGTAGTACGCATCCTTGTCATCCCACAAGGTTTGGTAGTGACTTGATATGAAGTTTCATGATCACTATCATAAGCTTCCACTTCAATTGGTGTAGGTGCCACAGGAACAACTCCCTGTGCCCTGCCACACACTAGTTGAAGAGACGGTTCAATAACCTCATCAAGTCTCCACCATCCTCCCACTCAATTCTTTCGAGAGAAACTTTTCCTCGAGAAAGGACCCGATTCTAGAAACAATCCCTTATTGCTTTCGGATCTGAGACAGGAGGTATACCCAACTGTTTTGGGTGTCCTATGAAGATGCATTTATCCGCTTTGGGTTCGAGCTTATCAGCTTGAAACTTTTTCACATAAGTGTTGCAGCCCCAAACTTTTAAGAAATGACAGCTTAGGTTTCTCTAAACCATAGTTCATACGGTGTCATCTCATCGGAATTACGTGGTGTCCTATTTAAAGTGAATGTGGTTGTCTCTAATGCCTAACCCATAAACTATTGTGGTAATTCGATAAGAGACATCATGGTACGCACCATATCCAATAGGGTGCAACTATGATGTTCGGACACACCATCACACTATGGTGTTCCAGGCGGTATTAGTTGTGAAACAATTTCCACAGTGTCTTAATTGTGTGCCAAACTCGTAACTCAGATATTCATTTCTATGATCATATCATAGACATTTTATCCTCTTGTCACGAAGATCTTCAACTTCACTCTGAAATTACTTGAACCATTCAATAATTCAGACTTGTGTTTCATCAAGTAAATATACTCAACATCTACTCAAATCATCTGTGAAGTAAGAACATAACGATATCCACTACATGCCTCAGCACTCATTGGACTGCACACATCAAAATGTATTACTTCCAACAAGTTGCTTTCTAGTTCCATTTTACTGAAAATGAGGCTTTCAGTCATCTTGCCCATGTGGTATGATTTGCATGCCTCAAGTGATTCAAAATCAAGTGAGACCAAACGGTCCATTTGCATGGAGTTTCTTCATGCATATACACCAATAGACATGGTTCGCATGTCTCAAACTTTTCAAAAACGAGTGAGCCCAAAGATCCATCAACATGGAGCTTCTTCATGCGTTTTATACCGATATGACTTACGTGGCAGTGCCACAAGTAGGTGGTACTATCATTACTATCTTATATCTTTTGGCATGAACATGTGTATCACTACGATCGAGATTCAATAAACCATTCATTTTAGGTGCAAGACCATTGAAGGTATTATTCAAATAAACAGACTAACCATTATTCTCCTTAACTGAATAACTGTATTGCGATAGACATAATCCAATCATGTCTATGCTCAACGCAAACACCAATCTCGATGGTAGAGGGAGCGTGCGATGCTTGATCACATCAAGCTTGGGAAAAACTTCCAACACATATCGCCAGCTCACCTTTAGCTAGTCTCCGTTTACTCCGCAGCCTTTTATTTCGAGTTCACTAACACTTAGCAACCGAACCGGTATCTAATACCATGGTGCTACTAGGAGTACTAGTAAAGTACACATTAACACAATGTATATCCAATATACTTCTATCGACCTTGCCAGCCTTCTCATCTACCAAGTATCTAGGGTAATTCTGCTCCAGTGGCTGTTCCCCTTATTACAGAAGCACTTAGTCTCGGGTTTGGGTTCAACCTTGGGTTTCTTCACTAGAGCAGCAGCTGATTTGCCGTTTCATGAAGTATCCCTTCTTGCCCTTGCCCTTCTTGAAACTAGTGGTTTCACCAACCATCAATGATTGATGCTCCCTTTTGATTTCTACTTTTGTGGTGTCAAACATCGCGAATATCTCAAGGATCATCATATATGTCCCTGATATATTATAGTTCATCACGAAGCTCTAGCAGCTTGGTGGTAATGACTTCGGAGAACCATCACTATTTCATCTGGAAGATCAACTCCCACTCGATTCAAATGATTGTTGTACTCAGACAATCTGAGCACAAGCTCAACAATTGAGCTTTTCTCCCTTAGTTTGCAGGCTAAGAAAATCGTCGGAGGTCTTATACCTATTGACATGGGCACGAGCCTCAAATCCCAATTTCAGGCCTCAAAACATCTCATATGTTTCGCGACGTTTCAAAACGTCTTCGGTGCCTCAACTCTAAACTGTTTAACTGAACTATCACGTAGTTATCAAAATGTGTATGTCAGATGTTCGCGACATCCACAGACGACGTTCTAGGTTCAGCACACTGAGCGGTGCATTAAGGACATAAGCCTTCTATGAAGCAATGAGGACAATCCTCAGTTTACGGACCTAGTCCGCATAATTGCTACTATCAACTTTCAACTAATTTTTCTCTAGGAACATATCTAAACAGTAGAACTGAAGCGCGAGCTACGACATAATTTGCGAAGACCTTTTGACTATGTTCAGGATAATTAAGTTCATCTTATGAACTCCCACTCAGATAGACATCCCTCTAGTCATCTAAGTGATCACATGATCTGAGTCAACTAGGCCGTGTCCGATCATCACGTGAGACGGACTAGTCAACATCGGTGAACATCTTCATGTTGATCGTATCTTCTATACGACTCATGTTCGACCTTTCGGTCTTCTGTGTTCCGAGGCCATGTCTGTACATGCTAGGCTCATCAAGTCAACCTAAGTGTTTGCATGTGTAAATCTGTCTTACACCCGTTGTATGTGAATGTTGGAATCTATCACACCCGATCATCATGTGGTGCTTCGAAACAACGAACTGTCGCAATGGTGCACAGTTAGGGGGAACACTTTCTTGAAATTTTAATGAGGGATCATCTTATTTACTACCGTCGTTCTAAGCAAATAAGATGCAAAAACATGATAAACATCACATGCAATCAAATAATAGTGACATGATATGGCCAATATCATATAGCTCCTTTGATCTCCATCTTGGGGCTCCATGATCATCTTGTCACCGGCATGACACCATGATCTCCATCATCGTGTCTCCATGAAGTTGCTCGCCAACTATTACTTCTACTACTATGGCTACCGGTTAGCAATAAAGTAAAGTAATTACATGGCGTTGTTCAATGACACGCAGGTCATACAATAAATAAAGACAACTCCTATGGCTCCTGCCGGTTGTCATACTCATCGACATGCAACTCGTGATTCCTATTGCAAGAACATGATCAATCTCATACATCACATATCATTCATCACATTCTTCTTGGCCATATCACATCACATAGCATACCCTGCAAAAACAAGTTAGACATCCTCTAATTGTTGTTTGCATGTTTTACGTGGTTGCTATGGGTTTCTAGCAAGAACGTTTCTTACCTACGCAAAAACCACAACGTAATATGCCAATTGCTATTTACCCTTCATAAGGACCCTTTCCATCGAATCCGATCCGACTAAAGTGGGAGAGACAGACACCCGCTAGCCACCTTATGCAACTAGTGCATGTCAGTCGGTGGAACCAGTCTCATGTAAGAGTACGTGTAAGGTCGGTCCAGGCCGCTTCATCCCACGATGCCGCCGAATCAAGATAATACTAGTAACAGCAAGTAAATTGACAATATCGACGCCCGCAACAACTTGTGTTCTACTCGTGCATAGAAACTACGCATAGACCTAGCTCATGATGCCACTGTCGGGGAACGTAGCAGAAATTCAAAATTTTCCTACGTGTCACCAAGATCTACCTATGGAGAGACCAGCAACGAGGGGAAGGAGAGTGCATCTACATACCCTTGTAGATCGCTACGCGGAAGCGTTCATGTGAACAGGTTTTATGGAGTCGTACTCGTCGTGATTCAAATCACCGATGATCCTAGTGTCGAACGGACGGCACCTCCGTGTTCAACACACGTACAGCCCGGTGACGTCTCCCATGCCTTGATCCAGCAAGGAGAGAGGGAGAGGTTGAGGAAGACTCCATCCAGCAGCACCACAATGGCGTGGTGGTGGTGGAGGAGCGTGGTACTCCGGCAGGGCTTCGCCAAGCACCGCAAGAGACAAGGAGGGAGAGGGGTAGGGCTGCGCCAAGAAGGAGAGGAACTCGTGTATGTTGGGCAGCCCAAACCTCAAGTATATATAGGGGAAGGGGAGGGGTTGCGCCCCCACCTAGGGTTCCCTCCCTAGGGGTGGCGGCAGCCCCCTAGATCCCATCTAGGGGCGGCCAAGGGGAGGGGAGAGGGGGGCGCACCACTAGGTGGGCCTTAGGCCCATCTGAGCCTAGGGTTTGCCCCCTTCCACTCTCCCTTGCACCTTGGGCCTTGGTGGGGGGGGGGGCGCACCAGCCCAGCTGGGGCTGGTCCCCTCCCACACTTGGCCCATGCAGCCCTCCGGGGCTTGTGGCCCCACTTGGTGGACCCCCGGGACCCTCCCGGTGGTCCCGGTACGTTACCGATAAAACCCGAAACTTTTCCGGTGACCAAAATAGGACTTCCCATATATAAATATTTACCTCCGACCATTCCAGAACTCCTCGTGACGTCCGGGATCTCATCCGGGACTCCTAACAACATTCGGTAACCACGTATATCTATTCCCTATAACCCTAGCATCATCGAACCTTAAGTGTGTAGACCCTACGGGTTCGGGAACCATGGAGACATGACCGAGATAACTCTCCGGTCAATAACCAACAGCGGGATCTGGATACCCATGTTGGCTCCCACATGTTCCACGATGATCTCATCGGATGAACCACGATGTCAAGGACTTAATCAATCCCGTATACAATTCCCTTTGTCTAGCGGTACAATACTTGCCCGAGATTCGATCGTCGGTATCCCGATACCTTGTTCAATCTCGTTATCGGCAAGTCTCTTTACTCATTCCGTAACACATCATCCCGTGATCAACTCATTGATCACATTGTGCACATTATGATGATGTCCTACCGAGTGGGCCCAGAGATACCTCTCCGTTTACACGGAGTGACGAATCCCAGTCTCGATTCGTGCCAACCCAACAGACACTTTCGGAGATACCTGTAGTGTACCTTTATAGCCACCCAGTTACGTTGTGACGTTTGGCACACCCAAAGCACTCCTACGGTATCCGGGAGTTGCACAATCTCATGGTCTAAGGAAATGATACTTGACATTAGAAAAGCTTTAGCATACGAACTACATGATCTTGTGCTAGGCTTAGGTTTGGGTCTGGTCCATGACATCATTCTCCTAATGATGTGATCCCGTTATGAACGACATCCAATGTCCATGGTCAGGAAACCGTAACCATCTATTGATCAACTAGCTAGTCAACTAGAGGTTTACTAGGGACATGGTGTTGTCTATGTATCCACACATGTATCTGAGTTTCCTATCAATACAATTCTAGCATGGATAATAAACGATTATCATGAACAAGGAAATATAATAATAACCAATTTATTATTGCCTCTAGGGCATATTTCCAACACTTTTATGGAAATTACTTTGGGTGAAGCCACCAAATTGCTTGATAATATCATGGAAAATTATTCACAATAGCATACCGAGAGAGCTCCTACTAGTAAAAAAGTTAATTCGGCTGAAGAAATTTCTTCTTTGAGTAAAAGTTGATGCTCTTATGAAATTGGTTGCTAGTAGAAGTGCTCCTATTGATTTTAATGATATGCCTTTGTCTACTTTGATTGAGAAAAATAGTGATGCCTTAGATGTGAATTTTATCTCTCAAAATAATTTCAACAACAATGCTTATAGAGGTAATTTTAATCCTAGGCCTTTTCCTAGTAATTCCTCTAATAATTATGGTAATTCCTATGGAAATCCTCCTTAAAATAATAATAGGAACACCTCTGATCTTGAGAATAATATTAAAGAATTTATCAACACGCAAAAAGTTTTCAACACTTCCATAGAAGAAAAGTTGAATAAGATTGATGATTTGTCTACAAGTGTTGATAGAATTTCTCATGATGTGGAAAATCTCAAGATGAAATTTTTTGTGCCTAAGGTTGATGAATCAATTAAAGCTCTTTATGTTTCTATGGATGAAAGTAAGAAAATAACCGCTATGCTTAGAGCTAAAAGAGAATTTTCAGAAAACGTGTTTTCTAGTGATTATTTTCGTAAAAGTGATGAAGATCTTAAAATGATTGGTGTTTCTTCTATTGATTCCATGTTTATTCAAGTTAATATTGATGAAAAAGGGACTGGATAAGAGTCAACTTTAGTTAGAAGGCGTCCCTATGATTCGAAGGGTTAAAATCTTGTTCAGAAAATTGATGGAAGTGGGTTTGAAGAGGTCAAAACTCTAGCTAGTGATGTGCCCACTCTTTTGGATTACAAAGACTTTAATTATGATAGTTGCTCTTTGATTGGTTGTATTTCTTTGTTGCAATCCATGATAAGTTCACCCCATGCTTATGAACAAAATAAAGCTTTTACTAAACATATTGTTGATGCTATGATGAAAGCTCTTGAAATTTTTTTGGAATTAGAAGTTTCAATTCCTAGGAAATTGCATGATGAATGGGAACATACTATCAAAGTCAATATTAAAAATTATGAGTTTTTTGCTTTATGTGGCTTGGGTGCTAGTGTTTCTACTATTCCGAAATCTTTATGTGATGTGCTTGGTCTTACCGATATTGAATCATGTTCTTTGAATTTGCACTTGGTGGATTCTACTATTAAAAAGCCTATGGGAAGAATTAATGATGTTCTTATTATTGTAAATAGGAATTATGGGCCCATAGATTTTATTGTTCTTGATATTGGTTGCAATCCTTCTTGTCCAATTATTCTTGGCAGACCGTTCTTACGCACTACCGGTGTCGTGATTGATATGAAAGAAGGCAATATCAAGTTCCAATTTCCTTTGAGGAAGGGTATGGAACACTTCCCTAGAACAATAATTAGTCCACCATATGAATCGATCATGAGGGCATCTTATGGATCTCGAAACAAAGATGACAAAACTTAGATCCATGCTTTATGCCTAGCTAAGGGCGTAAAACTATAGTGCTTGTTGGGAGGCAACCCAATGAATAAAATTTATTTTTGATTTTTGCTTCCTGTTTTCGAGTTTTAGCACAATTATGCTACTGTTATGATTTTTTGTGTTTTAATTAGTGTTTGTGCCAAGTAAAGCCTTTAGGATCTTCTTGGGTGATAGTTGTTTGATCTTGCTGAAAAAAACATAAACTTTTACGTCACGAAAACAATTATCATTTTTAACCAGAGAGTTATAAAATACCCATTCCTTTTGAAGTAGATCAACATACAAATTTCTCAGGCCTTCCTAATTTTTAAGAATTTTTGGAATTACATAAGTATTCGAAACATCCAGATTACTACAGACTGTTCTGTTTTTGACAGATTCTGTTTCTTTGTGTTGTGTGCTTGTTTTGATGGCTCTATGGTTTTCTTTGATGAGTTTTTACCATAGAAAAGTTGGAATACATTAGATATAATGTAAGAAAAAATATGAATTGGTTTGATACAACACTTATAGTAGTTATTTATTTTCTTATACTAACGGATCTCACGAAGGTTTTGTTGAGTTTTGTGTGATTGAAGTTTTCAAGTTTTGGATTATATTATGGTGGATGAAGGAATAAGGAGTAAGAAGAGCCTAAGCTTGGGGATGGCCCAGCATCCCAAGCTATTATCCAAAAGAGAGCAAGCAACTAAGCTTGGAGATGCCCCCGAGTGGCATCCCCTCTTTCTTCTAACGACCATCGGTATTTTACTCGAAGCTATATTTTTATTCGTCACATACTATGTGTTTTTCTTGGAGCGTCTTGTATGATATGAGTCTTTTATTGTTTTATTTTGTGTTCTAAGTCTTTATTCCTTGCTGGACACACCTATTTGAGAGAGCCAACATTATGTCATGACTTGTTAGAATTGCTCTCTATGCTTCACTTAATTTTTTTATGAGCTATGGACTTGCTCTAGTGCTTCACGTATATCTTTTTGAACATGGTGTGCTTTAGTATTTTTGAACAAATGCTCTCTTGCTTCACTTAGATTTATTTGTGACTTACTAAAATTTTCAAGAAATTCTCTCTTGCTTCACTTAAATTATTTTGAGAGAAAGAAAAATTATGCTCATGATCTTTCACTTATATTTGTTTGAGCTTATCAAAAGCAACATATGAAAATTAGTTCCAAAGTGATAGATATCCAAGAAGGATATAATAAAAACTTTCATGAAGATCATTGGACAAAATAAACTTGATTCTTAGTAATAGTTTTGAGATATGATGATGTGATATGTGAGTTATGTTGATGAGTAATTATGCTTTAGTAAGAATATTGGTGTTAAGGTTTGTGATTCCCTATGCAAGCACGAAAGTCAATAATTGTGCAATGAAATTATATCCTACTTGTGGTGCATTATTCGGTGTTAATTATGCTTAATGCTCGCTTATGAGATTATTCGTTTCTTGGTTGGTCGCTTTTCAATCTTTTGCTAACCTTCATTTTGCACTAAGTATGATCACTACTTGTGCATCCAAAAACCTTTAAACCAACTTTGCCACATGAGTCCACTATATCTACCTATATGTGGTATTCTTTTGCCGTTCTAAGCAAATTTGTATGTGCCATCTCTAATTTTCAAAATAAACTTCTCTTTTGTGTGTTCATTTCGCTCGCGGAGCGGTGAGGGGTGGTGTAACACCCTCGATGCGGCTATATCTCCCACGTGTCGAGGCACTACTTAGAGGCATAACCGCATTGAAAGCAATGTCGCAAGTTAGGCAATCATCACAACATCCCATGTAATATAGATAAAAAGGGGAGATACATAGTTGGCTTACACTCGCCACGTCAACCAAGTACATAAATAGCATTACAACATTCAAACACTCATGGCCCGACTACGGCGCCAAAATAAAAGATAACCCAACATGCGACATGGTCCCGATCACCCCAACTGGGCATCACTACTGATCATCAGGGAAAGACACGTAGTATCGGCGTGAGTCCTTGTCAAACTCCCACTTGAGCTCAAGCGCGTCATCTAGAGCGGAATCATCAGGCCCTGCATCTGGTTTGGAAGTAATCTGTGAGCCACAGGGACTTAGCAATCTCGCACCCTCGCGATCAAGACTATTTAAGCTTATAGGTAAGGCAGGGTAAATATGGGGAGCTGCAGCAAGTGACTAGCATATATGGTGGCTATCCTGTTCGCAAAAGAGAGCGAGAAGAGAAGGCAAAGCGCGATCGAGTAACTAGAGGACATCCTGCGGCAAGCATTACTCCAACACCGTGTTCACTTCCCGGACTCCGCCGAGAAGGGACCATCACAGCAACTCACATGGTTGATTCATTTTAATTAAGTTAAGGTTCAAGTTGTCTACAACCGGACATTAACAAATTCCCATCTGCCCATAACCGCGGGCACGGCTTTCAAAAGTTCAAATCCCTGCAGGGGAGTCCCAACTTAGCCCATGACAAGCTCTTACGGTCAACGAAGGAATAGACCTTCTTCCGAGACATTCCGATCAGACTCGGCATCCCGGTTCTACAAGACAACTCCGACAATGGTAAAACAAGACCAGCAACACCACCCGCTGTGCCGACAAATCCTGATAGGAGCTGCACATATCTCGTTCTCAGGGCACACCGGATAAGCTAAGCGTACGGGAGCCAACGTAACCCAAGTTGCCAAGGGACGGCCCTGCACGGTGCTCTAGGTTGGACCAACGCTCAGAGGAGCACTGGCCCGGGGGTTTAAAATAAGATGACCCTTGAGTCCATGAAACCCAAGGGAAAAGGCTAGGTGGCAAATGGTAAAACCAAGGTTGGTCATTGCTGGAGGAGTTTTATTCAAGGCGGATTGTCAAGGCGTTCCCATTATAACCCACCGCGTAAGGAACGCAAAATCCGGGAACATAACACCGATATGACGAAAACTAGGGCGGCAAGAGTGGAACAAAACACTAGGCGAGAGGCCAAGCCTTCCACCCTTTACCAAGTATATAGATGCATTAAGATAACATGGCAATATAATGATATCCCAACAAGTAAATAATGTTCCAACAAGGAACGGTCTCCAATCTTCACCTGCAACTAGCAACGCTATAAGAGGGTTGAGCAAAGCGGTAACATAGCCAATCAATAGTTTGCTAGGACATGGTGGGTTAGAGGTTGAACATGGCAATTTTGGAGGCATGATAAGCATGTGGTAGGCATCGTAGCATAGGCATAGCAAAAGAGCAAGCATCTAGCAAGCAAAGATAGTAGTGATTTCGAGGGTATGATCATCTTGCCTGCAAAGTTGTCAGAGTTGACTGGATCCTCGAAAGAAAACTCAACGGGCTCCTCGTTAGCAAACTCGTCTCCCGGCTCTACCCAAACAAGACAAACAAGCAACAAGGACACAATCAACCACGTGCAAACTCAAACAATATGATGCAAAGATGGTATGCTATGCGGGATGCGATGCGGGATGCATATGCAAGATTTGACAAGGAATGCATGAACATGGCCTCAAATTGGAAATCCAAGTGTTCCACTGGAAAGATGAGATGAAATCTCTTGAAAACGATATAAAGAACACCGGAATCGGAGCTACGGTTTGGAAATGGCAAGCAATTCAAATATGACCACGTTCTGCGATTTATAGCAAGTAGCCATCTAAATGCAACAAGATGAACATGCTACAGCACTCAAACATGGCATAAAAATACATGGCAGGAATCCATTCATGATGCTTAACAAAAGTCTAGCACTGAGCTACGGCCAATTCATCCATTAACAGGTTCAAACAGGCATGGCAAAAACGCATTTGGTAAACAGATCTCAGACTTGGTGAAATTAACACTTGTCTGGAATTTCAGATCAGATAGCACTCTTTGGAGCATGAAAACTATATGCTACAGGATCTGAACATGGCAAACTAAAGCATGGCATGGAGCTACTCAAAGATCTTAACAAAAGTCCCTTAGTGACCTTGAGCCAAAAGGGATCAGAAAATACATTTGCAAGCATGTGAACATGGCAAAAACATAATCAGTTCTCAGACTTAGTGAAAACTAGAGCATGCTGAAACAGATATCAAGTAGGCATGTTTACGAGCTCGATGCACTCACTACAGAGCAAGTCATGACAATCTAAGCATACACCCATCAAGAATACACAAAATACAAGCTAGACATGGCAAGAACAATAATATAGCATGCACGGATCAACTACAACATCCTCGGCAAAATTGCTAACAAGTAGACAATCTGCCCAGATTCACGAAATGACAAAAGTAGAGCTCGATTGACTCAAGCTAGGGTGCTCCATAAATGCAAACAAAGACATGGATGGATAGAGCACTACAAGATTAACAAAACATCCTTACTGATCATCCTCAAAAGAGGCACGGATCACTAGGAAACAACATGAACATATGGCATATTGAGATGAACAGCTCAAGGACTTAGTGGAAATGCTAAGTCCCTGAAATCAGCATTAACGAATGCTCCACTTTGCAAGCTCGTGCTAGTCACCACACACATCACAAAAATACATGGGTTGCACCTCTGGATAGATGGCAAAACATATAACAAAACACATGTAGAGCTCCAGGGCATATCATGCACACAATAATCATGGCAAAAATGACAAATATCTAATTGGAGCAGCAGATCTGACAATTAACTCAAATAGCATTCTTCTAACAGCATTTAGGGCATCAAGATGAACTCAAATGAAAATGATGCAATGAGATGAAATGATGTGCTCTCTGAGGCGAACATTTTGATATGCTATATGCCCAAAACGGATCTACAGATGAGGAGTTACGGCACGATGAACATAGCAATAAAATTAGGGTTTCGGGCAGAAAAGTCAACCCAGACGAGATCCAGATCCAGATCCGGTTTGCACGCAGAACGAGGTTCGCCGGCCGGAGCTTCGAGGTCGCCGGAGTCGTCGGACTTGGCGCGGAGGAGGGGGCTCACCGGCGAGGTGGCCGGATCCGAAGCGGCGGACGGCGGCGGCGGCGCGGACGCGGCGCCCGGATCCGTCGGAGGAGGCGAGTGCGGCGCCCTGGCGCGGCAGCATGGCGGCGCCGGCCGGCGAGGCGAAGGCGGCGGGGCAGCGGCGTCGGGCGGCGGGGATGAGAAGGCGCGGGGAGGCGGCGCCTGGGCCCGGGAGGGACCCTCGCGGGCCGAGCGGGCCGGCGGCGGGAGGAGGCGGCGAAGTGGGGCTGGATGCCCACGTGGCGCGCCCCGGTTGGTCAAAGGCGGCGGCGGATGCTGTCCGGCCGGGGACGGACGTTGTCCGACGGCGGAGATGGATTTTTTTAGGGTTTCGAGGAGGGGATCCGAGATTTGGAATGAGGGAGGTATATATAGGCATAGAGGGAGCTAGGAGAGTCCAAATGAGGTGCGGTTTTCGGCCACACGATCGTGATCGAACGCTCTAGATGATGGAGAAGGTTTTGGCGGGTTTTGGGCCAAATTGGAGAGGTGTTGGGCGGCAACACACACGAGGCCTTCTCGGTCCCTCGGTTAACCGTTGGAGCATCAAATGAAGTCCAAATGATACGAAACTTGACAGGTGGTCTACCGGTAGTAAACCAAGGCCGCTTGGAAAGTCTCTGTCCAATCCAGAAAAGTATAATCCCCACACACAAAAGAAAGGTAGAATTGCCCACCGGAGGAGAACGAAGCGCCGGAACGCAAAACGGACAACGGGGAAAATGCTCGAATGCATGAGATGAACACGTATGCAAATGCAATGCACATGATGACATGATATGAGATGCATGACAACGATAACAACACACGAAGACAAAAACCCTAACCCGAGAAAATAAAATAACTTAAGGCCAGAAACGGCAAGAGTTGGATTATAAATTGGGTAAATCATATCCGGGGTGTTACAGGTGGCTAATATTTTCCATGCTAGATGTGTTATTCTCATGATGAGTGTTTATTCACTTGTCATTGCATGAGAATAAGGCAAAGGTATTAGGGATTCCCAGTCGCGAAATGAAAAATGAATTTACTTTATGTTATCACTAATAAATTCCTTGGAAAGTGTTGGTATGGAGGGCAACCGTGGATACGGCTAGCCATGGAAAGTGAAAGTATGGTTGAAAAAGGAATAAACTTTATTTTCTGTTCGGGGACCGCCTATGATATATCTAGCATCGAAAGTGTTGGGAACTCTAAGTCGCTTTCTTTGGTGGGATGGATACACCTCCCAAAATGTTTTTATCTCTAAGTTTTTCGCTTTGAGCTCTAGCACCTCTACAAATCCCTACTTCCCTCTACGAAGGGCCTTTCTTTTACTTTATGCAATTTTTGTTTTTGAATTTGAGTCTCCATCTTCTCTTATAAAAGCACCAATTAGGAGGCACTATGATCGTACTTGAGCATTGGGTGTAGTTAATATGCGAGTGTGTTTCACGAATGGATCAATGATTGAGCATGATGGGCTAGGGATAGCTTATTTTAGCATTGATATTTTGAAAGACATGGTTGCTTATTGATATGCTTGAGTATTTAAGTTATCATGGCAAAACTAGACTATTTCTTTGAACAATATAAAAGTCCAAATGTCCATGCTATAAAGAAAATAAATATGGTATGACATGATAGGCAGCATTCCTCATCAATTTTTTTTTGTTTTTATCACTTACCTACTCAAGGACGAGTAGGAGTTAAGCTTGGGGTGCTAATATGTCTCCAACGTATCTATAATTTTTGATTGTTCCATGCTGTTATATTATGAATCTAGGATGTTTTATAATCATTTTATATCATTTTTTGGTACTAACCTATTGACATAGTGCCAAGTGCCAGTTGTTGTTTTTTGCATGTTTTTTACATTGCAGAAAATCAATACCAAAGGGAGTCCAAATGCCATGAAAATTTACGAAGATTTTTTATGGACAGAAGACACCTGATGGGCCAAGGCTGCGCCTGAGGGTGCTTCAAGGAGAGCACAACCCACCAGGGCACGCCAAGTGGCCCAAACACGCCCTGGTGGGTTGTGCCCACCTCGGGTGCCCCCCGGACTGAAGGAAATATGCCCTAGAGGCAATAATAAAGTTATTATTTATTTCCTTAT